>NC_060194.1:42871835-42892223 GCF_021184085.1 Oncorhynchus gorbuscha | reverse complement strand
TGTAGAGGTGTACGGTCTGCTGGAAACAGTCTAGTGATTTCTGTAGAGGTGTATGGTCTGCTGGAAACAGTCTAGTGATTTCTGTAGAGGTGTATGGTCTGCTGGAAACAGTCTAGTGATTTCTGTAGAGGTGTATGGTCTGCTGGAAACAGTCTAGTGATTTCTGTAGAGGTGTATGGTCTGCTGGAAACAGTCTAGTGATTTCTGTAGAGGTGTATGGTCTGCTGGAAACAGTCTAGTGATTTCTGTAGAGGTGTATGGTCTGCTGGAAACAGTCTAGTGATTTCTGTAGAGGTGTATGGTCTGCTGGAAACAGTCTAGTGATTTCTGTAGAGGTGTATGGTCTGCTGGAAACAGTCTAGTGATTTCTGTAGAGGTGTATGGTCTGCTGGAAACAGTCTAGTGATTTCTGTAGAGGTGTATGGTCTGCTGGAAACAGTCTAGTGATTTCTGTAGAGGTGTATGGTCTGCTGGAAACAGTCTAGTGATTTCTGTAGAGGTGTACGGTCTGCT
The DNA here is from genome assembly GCF_021184085.1 of Oncorhynchus gorbuscha. NCBI lineage: Eukaryota > Metazoa > Chordata > Actinopteri > Salmoniformes > Salmonidae > Oncorhynchus > Oncorhynchus gorbuscha. The sequence goes on along the minus strand of NC_060194.1, from coordinate 42,891,710 downwards.
GGAAACAGTCTAGTGATTTCTGTAGAGGTGTACGGTCTGCTGGAAACAGTCTAGTGATTTCTGTAGAGGTGTACGGTCTGCTGGAAACAGTCTAGTGATTTCTGTAGAGGTGTACGGTCTGCTGGAAACAGTCTAGTGATTTCTGTAGAGGTGTACGGTCTGCTGGAAACAGTCTAGTGATTTATGTAGAGGTGTACGGTCTGCTGGAAACAGTCTAGTGATCATAGGAATACAGAGACAGTGTCTGCCTAAAAATACTATAGCGACCTTAACCTGACACCTAGCGACCTCATCAAGAGTTTCAGACCTCTTTGTAACGGTTATTAAGGTATTGGCTTGACCGTTGTTGGACCCGGGTTTGAATCCCGGTGGGTTTACGCCAGAATTCGCTACATTGGTGTCAGAAGTAGGATGGTGCCCTTGAGGCCATCGTGGAGGTGTGTGGGGACTGATTATTATTTATTGAACCATCATTTAACGAGGCAAGTCAGTTAAGAACAAATTCTTATTTACAATGACGGCCTACACCGGGCCAAAACTGGGCGACGCTGGGCCAATTGTGTGCCACCCTATCAGACTCCCAATCACAGCCGGTTGTGATACAGCCTGGAATCAAATTAGGGTGTCTATACCCTATAGGGTGTCTGTATCCTTTAATAAACTGCAGTTTAAGGATCAAAGAGGCCCAGCCACAGTATATGTTACACCTGCAAAGAACCTGGTCCATCGCACACAACACGCAGAGATTGAACTGATTGTTATTTAAAGGCTCAATTGAATGACAACAGAGACTAAATACAACATGGAATTTTTTTTAATAGTTTGGGGTAGGCCTCGTCTCCGAGGAATGGTCCTCAGAGCCAAGTGCTGATGACAGGTTGTCTTATACTGTGCAGCTGGCATGGAACCAGTTAATGTTATAAACACTACCCTATAAATACCAGGTACACTGATCGGGTAATGTTATATATACTACCCTATAAATACCAGGTACACTGATGAGGTAATGTTATAGAAACTACCCTATAAATACCAGGTACACTGATGAGGTAATGTTATAGATACTACCCTATAAATACCAGGTACACTGATGAGGTAATGTTATAGACACTACCCTATAAATACCAGGTACACTGATGAGGTAATGTTATAGACACCACCTTATAAAATACCTGCTATGCTAATGAGGTAATGTTAATATAGACACCACCTTATAAAACACCTGCTACAATGATGGCAAAAACAACATTGCGCTGACCCTGGTGCTAGAGGGGGGGTACAGTCGGAGGTTGAATGTTTGAAGGGGTACTGGACTATAAACAGTTTGGAAACCACTGCTATAGAGGATAAGCAGCCTCTAAAATATACGTGAACAGACCATACATTTCAAAATGTTTGTTTTCTTGGAAAGCTGTGAGTGCTATTATATGATACAATGTCAGTACATGTTGCATTTACAACTGGTCTAAGTCCTTTCGTCAACTGATTTCAGCTGGTGGATTGACTGCATTGTTTGAATGGAATGTTGGCATATTGGCAGTTAATTTAAAAATGTATGGAATCATTCCTCTAAGCCGGTCTGCCTAGCTAGCTAACAAATAAACAGTGCAGATACACTCTTCAAATTCATTATTTTACACAGTATCTTATCACAGCTCTGGCAAACCACAGTTGACCAACTCCCTGACCTAAATGGCTGCCCCTTCATCCCATCATACATAAGAAGGTTCATGTCCATTCTAGTATTCTAATTCTATGGTCATTTTTGTTTGTTTACTATTCTTGTTGGGTCTTCTGGTCCCCACAAGTATAGTAAAACACGTCCACACATCCCCACACACACACACACAAAATGGATCTGGTTAGTAACCGTCTAGTCTAGGCCTATGAAAAGGAGACAATATGACATCCATCTAGCCTGGAGGATCAAATGACTGTCCAAAAACAAAGCTTCAGGTGGCACTGGTTGGCTGTCAGTTTGCCTTTCACAAATTTAAAAATACAATACCGTTTGGAAAGCACCATCATCACTACAACACTACAACACCTCATAGTGCTGAAAATATAATACTGATCTGTCAGTAGAAGCTAACATTTTTCCTCAACAGCTTTTGAGTGATTCTGAACAAATGGCACTTTTTTTTCAAAGTACCCTATCTTTACCCCAAAATGGCAAAATGAAAACAGATTAAGAAATTTTTGAAAATGTATTTAAAAAAAAATAAAAACAGAAATACCTTATTTACAGCCAGCTTGGAGTTTGCAAAAAGGTGCCTAAAGGACTCTTAGACCATGATAAACAAGATTCTCTGGTCTGATGACACCAAGATTGAACTCTTTGGCCTGAATGCCAAGAGTCACATCTGAAGGAAACCTGGCACCACCCCAACGGTGAAGCATGGTGGTGGCAGCATCATGCTGTGGGGATGTTCAGCGGCAGGGACTGGGAGACTAGTCAGGGTCGAGGGAAAGATGAACAGAGCAAAGTACAGAGAGACCCTTGATGAAAACTTTCTCCAGAGCTCTCAGGATCTGAATGTCCTTTAGTGGCCCAGCCAGAGCCAAGACTTAAACCTGATCAAACATCTCTGGAGACCTGAAAATAACTGTGCAAACACTGTGTTTTTGAAGTAGATTATCTTGATATATCGGCACGAGCATATCGGCAATCACCAGTGAGTTGCCTATGCTTTATCTTCATAATTTTGGTAAACTCCAAGAGGGCTGTCATGTGCCTTTTACTGAGGAGGGGCAACTGTTTGGCCACTCTACCATAAAGGCCTGATTGGTGGAGAGCTGCAGAGATGGTTGTCCTTCTGGAAAGTTCTCCCATCTCCACAGAGGAAGTCTGGAGCTCTGTCAATATGACAATCGAGTTCTTGGCCATCTCCCTGACCATGGCCCTTCTCCCCTGATTACTCAGTTTGGCCGGGCGGACAACTGTAGGAAGAGTCTTGGTGGTTTTAAACTTCTTCCACTTCAGAATGATGGAGGCCACTGTGTTCTTGGGGATCTTCAATGCTGCAGGATTTTTTTTAGTACCCTTTCCCAGATCTGTGATTTTTGCTCTGACATGCATTGTCAACTGTGGGACCTTATATAGAGGTTTGTGGCTTTCCAAATCATGTCCAATAAATTGAATTTACCACAGGTGAACTCCAATCAAGTTGTAGAAACATCTCAAGGATGATCAATGGAAACAGGATGCACCTGAGCTCAATTTCGAGTCTCATAGCTAAAGTTCTGAATACTTATGTAAATAAGGTATTTCAGTTTTTATTTGTAATACAATTGCAAACATTTCTAAACACCTGTTTTCTCACTTTGTCATTGTGGGGTATTGTGTGTAGATCGATAAGGATTTGTTGTTATTTAATCCATTTTAGAACGAGGCTGTAATGTAACAACATGTGGTGAAAGGGACGGGTTCTGAATACCTTCCGACTGCACTGTATTGCAGCAGTTACCAAGAAAAGATAGTTCCTACCGTACCCAACAAATTACAGCAATAGACTAAGGATATTCATTTGACAAAAGGCCCACTTATAACCTCTCTTAAACCAAACCAAACACGCATAAAAAAGACAGATCGAACTTCCTTTACCCAACTCAAATTTCTCAACAGAATTATATAAAACACGTTTTGCATATTTAAATAACTGGTTTAGATGAATAAATAGTTTACAATGATATGCAAAAACAATAAGGATAAAACCATTAATTTTTTATTTTTTAATTTCAGCTTTATTTAACCAGGTAGGCTAGTTGAGAACAAGTTCTCATTTGCAACTGCGACCTGGCCAAGATAAAGCATAGCAGTGTGAACAGACAACACAGAGTTACACATGGAGTAAAATTATTATGAATAGGAAAATAAATACATTTCTGAAATTGCATCCTACCTTAATAGCGAGTTGCACACTAGTAGCCGGCATTTTGGCGGTTTGTGTGGAATGAAAAAAATAATCTGCTAATGTCTTTTATCGTGTAAATGACATAGATTTGCTTGAAATGGGTTCATAGAATCAACCAATAGGTAGTTAGATCTACGCAAAAAAAACCTCGACATTTTCAAGTTACGGATTTGTCGTGAAAGCCCCGGTAAGAAGACGGCGCGTGGACAGCAGATATAGGAAGTTACAATTCGACAAGGACGAGAACAACTTGTCTACCGGTACAAGATTTTCGATTACCATTCAAATTGTATTAAATCTCAAGTGTCGAGTTGCTGCCAACTAAATCTAAATTATTGTTGCTTTTATGTTGATATTTTACTTTTTTTTTTTTTTTTACTTTTCAGTTTCGTATGTGAATATTTGTTTTTTTGAATCAACTTGTTTTGGAAACCTGGTGGGAAAGAAGCCTTCCTTGTTGTCAACTATAGAGCTGTACAGCATAGAAATGACCGGACCGTAATGTCAGGTGAGGAATAACATTTGATTAGTATTTATTGTATCGCAGGTGTTGAATGTGCTTGGTTGACATATTATGTAGGGAATGGGCTTTAGGCAACTCGTGTGAAAGTTGTGAGCTCTGTGAGAATACTGAAGTTTATTGAATTGTGGACGTGAAACAGAAGCATTTGGCATTTTTACCCCCCTGTTTTTACAGGCTGAGACAAGACTAGTATGTACTCGCTTCTCTTGGGAACTGGGTTCATTTGTAACTTTGAGTGTCAACTTTCTCTTCTCTAGACACATTCTCCTGTTAAGCCTCTGCACCTTTATAAAACCCGGAATAGAGTTAGAAAATGTGTCGCATAAATGTGTATATGTCAGCAGAAATATAATAAAAAGTCATATTCACATAACCCTTTTTATGTTATTATTTAATGTTTTGTAAAAGCTATGATTGTAGAAAGTGTAATGTTTATCTCTCGGTCTGTGTCTCTCTCTCTCTCTCTCTCTCTCTTCTTTCCCTTTCCCCCCTCATTCGTCTCTCTCTTTCCCTTTTCCCCCCTCATTCGTCTCTCTCTTTCCCCTTTTCCCCCCTCATTCGTCTCTCTCTTTCCCCTTTTCCCCCCTCATTCATCTCTCTCTTTCCCTTTTCCCCCTCATTCGTCGCTCTCTTTCCCTTTCCCCCCTCATTCGTCTCTCTCTTTCCCTTTCCCCCCTCATTCGTCTTTTCCCCCTCATTCGTCTCTCTCTTTCCCTTTTCCCCCTCATTCGTCTCTCTCTTTCCCTTTTCCCCCTCATTCGTCTCTCTCTTTCCCTTTTCCCCCTCATTCGTCTCTCTCTTTCCCTTTCCCCCCTCATTCGTCTCTCTCTTTCCCCCCTCATTCGTCTCTCTCTCTCTCTTTTCCCTTTCCCCCCTCATTCGTCTCTCTCTCTCTCTCTCTTTCCCTTTCCCCCTCATTCGTCTCTCTCTCTCTCTCTCTTTCCCTTTCCCCCCTCATTCGTCTCTCTCTTTCCCTTTCCCCCTCATTCGTCTCTCTCTCTCTCTCTCTCTTTCCCCCTCATTCGTCTCTCTCTCTCTCTCTCTTTCCCTTTTCCCCCACTCATTCGTCTCTCTCTCTTTCCCTTTTCCCCCTCATTCGTCTCTCTCTTTCCCTTTCCCCCTCATTCGTCTCTCTCTCTCTCTTTCCCTTTCCCCCCCTCATTCGTCTCTCTCGCTCTCTCCTGCCCAGTGGTTGCATGCTGATTGGAGGAGGGCAGTGCCAGTGTCAGCCAGCAGGATGAGTGTGTCTGACGGTGTGACGAGAACAACCAGCTTGGGCATGGATCAATTACAGCAACGGCAGACCGTCTTTCTCCAGATCTACCCGCGTCTGCCCCAGGACACCGCTGCATGTTGTACCCTCCAGGTCAGCCCTTGGGCCACGGCCGCTACGGTTATCCAGAACGCAGGGGCCACGCTGGGCCTGGACATGACCCGACACTACGCCCTCTTGGAGGTCAGGCAGGATGGAGGGGCTGAGAGGATGCTAAGGCACTCTGAGATTCCCATGGAGAGTGTGTTTGGGTTAAATGGCAGTTTGTTTATCTGGAGTACTTCTCCTGTCCTATTCGGTGTCCTGTGTAAATCTAAGTGTGCGTTCTCTAATTATCTCCTCTCTTTCTTTCTCTCTCTCGGAGGACCTGAGCCCTAGGACCATGTCCCAGGACTGCCTGACATGAGGACTCCTTGCTGTCCCCAGTCCACCTGGCCATGCTCCTGCTCCAGTTTCAACTGTTCTGCCTTACTATTATTCAACCATGCTGGTCATTTATGAACATTTGAACATCTTGGCCACGTTCTGTTATAATCTCTACCCGGCACAGCCAGAAGAGGACTGGCCACCCCACATAGCCCGGTTCCTCTCTAGGTTTCTTCCTAGGTTTTGGCCTTTCTAGGGAGTTTTTCCTAGCCACCGTGCTTTTACACCTGCATTGTTTGCTGTTTGGGGTTTTAGGCTGGGTTTCTGTACAGCACTTTGAGATATCAGCTGATGTACGAAGGGCTATATAAATAAATTTGATTTGATTTGATTTGATTAAACCATGACAGGATCTCCTCTATTTGGGTTAAACCATGACACAATCTCCTCTATTTGGGTTAAACCATGACAGGATCTCCTCTATTTGGGTTAAACCATGACAGGATCTCCTCTATTTGGTTTAAACCATGACAGGATCTCCTCTATTTGGGTTAAACCATGACAGGATCTCCTATTTGGGTTAAACCATGACATGATATCCTCATCACTATGGCCTCTGATTTGGCGGACTCACTAAACACAAATGCTTTGTTTGTAAATTATGTTTAGGCATTAACTCAAAATCTTAAGGTTAGGTGTTTAACTTCGAAGGGTTAAGGTTTGGAATAGGCTTAAAACAAAAATCTCAAGAAAAAAAGTATATTTCTGGATTTGAAATGGCAACTTTTGAAATAAGAGGCAGATGCTTACTCCCATCCCCCATCCTCCATTCCCACAATGCCCTAATAAAACAAAACCTACTTGAAGGTAACAGTGCTCACTGTGGCCGGTTTCCGGTTTCCATGTCATCTACCGACATCCTCAAACATGGATGGACGTTGAATGCTGAGTTGTATCACGGGGGACCTGGCTGGAATGGTGAGTGTGTAAGGGGAGTGTTACTCTGACTACACAGTCATTTACAGGCAGAGATCAGAGGATGAAAGTCTTCTTCCATCTCTACGTAGAGTAAACAATCCTGATAATGCCCTCTGATGCCCGATAATGCCCTCTGAATGCCCGATAATAATCTCTGGTGCCTGATAATGCCCTCTGATGCCCGATAATGCCGATAATGCCCTCTGATGCCCGATAATGCCCTCTGATGCCCGATAATGCCCTCTGATGCCCGATAATGCCCTCTGATGCCCGATAATGCCCGATAATGCCCGATAATGCCCTCTGAATGCCCGATAATAATCTCTGGTGCCCGATAATGCCCTCTGATGCCCGATAATGCCCTTTGATAAAGCCCTCGGATGTCTGATAATGCCCTCTGATGCCCGATGCTCTGATAATGCTCTCGTATGCACGATAATGCTCTCGGGTGCCCGATAATGTCCTCTGATGCCTGATAATTTTCTTATGATGCTTGATAATGCTTTTTGTGGCCTGATAATGTTATCTGATGCCTGATAATGCACTCTGATAATGCCCTCTGATGCCTAATGCCTGATAATGCTCTCTCTCTCTCTCTCTCTCTCTCTCTCTCTCTCTCTCTCTCTCTCTCTCTCTCTCTCTCTCTCTCTCTCTCTCTCTCTCTCTCTCTCTCTCTCTCTCTCTCTCTCTCTCTCTCTCTCTCTCTCTCTCTCTCACTCTCTCTTCACTCTCTCTCTTGTCTCACAAGAAAAAAAATAACAGTGACATAATGACAGCTAGTCGTTAATGTTAATGCCATTTCCAATGCAGATAAATGAATCAAAGTCTCAAGATTCAACATATCATGGATGTTTTAAACTATGGAGAAGTGAATACGAATTGAAGAAATTGAAAACTGAAGCCAACTGAAATCAAGACATAGGCACGTCTACCCACACGACTCATCACTCACTACTGGTATGACCACAGAGACGTCAAAAAGAAGAAGATTGTTTCATGCAAAATCATTACAGGCCGGTAAATTGATCTTACGCATTTACACTGTGTTCACATCCTTAATATATACCATTTACAGGACACTGTCCAGAGAGACTTACGTATGAGTTGCCCCGGGAATCAAACCCACAATCTTGGCGTTGCAAGCACCACGTTCTACCAACTGAGTCAAACAGGACCACGTCTATGTGTCTTCTAGTATAACATCCTTTCTGTGTGGTGTGAATGATGGAGAATATCTCTCTTTTCCTCTGAAGCCCGGAGGAGAGGGTGCGATACCTTCAGCAGATACTGAATTTAACCACTTGGTGGTTTAATTCAGTATCTGGAATGAAAACAGTTTTCTAGAGTACCATGGTGTCCTACCTGGTAACACTCCTGAGGTGGGAAAGAAGAAGGGACGGGATGAGGACAAGGAAGACACAAACCTGAGGTTGGACAGGACACGAACCTGAGGTTGGACAGGACACGAACCTGAGGTTGGACAGGACACAAACCTGAGGTTGGACAGGACAGGGACCTGAGATTGGACAGGACAGGAACCTGAGGTTGGACAGGACACGAACCTGAGGTTGGACAGGACAAGAACCTGAGGTTGGACAGGACACGAACCTGAGGTTGGACAGGACACAAACCTGAGGTTGGACAGGACACGAACCTGAGGTTGGACAGGACAGGAACCTGAGAAAAGACAGGACAGAAACCTGAGAAAAGACAGGACAGGAACCTGAGGTTGGACAGGACAGGAACCTGAGGTTGGACAGGACAGGAACCTGAGGTTGGACAGGACAGGAACCTGAGGTTGGACAGGACAGGAACCTGAGATTGGACAGGACAGGCCACTTGTAAAGTACACATGGAATGCTTTTTAAAAGAAAAGATTAAAAAGATTAAAATATTAAACTGCCAATTATTCCAAATATAGCACGAACAGTGTTGTTCCTGGTGGAATGAGATTAAAATATTAAACTGCCAAAAGATCACTGATAACTCTGTAAAGTAATGTAATTGTGTCTGAGTCTGAAATTGAACAGTACACCAATGAGATTGGTCTGAGGTTACCTGGAGTTCAGGGCTGTCGGCTGTGTATTCCTGTTTCGAATGTGTGTGTGTGTGTATATATGTGTGTGTGTGTATATGTGTGTGCGTGTGTATATGTGTGTGTGTGTGTATATGTGTGTGCGTGTGTATATGTGTGTGTGTGTGTGTGTATGTGTATATATGTGTGTGTGTGTGTATATGTGTGTGTGTGTATATATATGTGTGTGTGTGTGGATGTGTATATGTGTTTGTGTGTGTGTGTGTGGATGTGTATATGTGTGTCTGTGTGTGTGTGTGGATGTGTATATGTGTGTGTGTGTGTGTGGATGTGTGTGTGTGTGTTATGGCAGTGGTTCTCAAACTGTGGGGTGGGCAATTTTTAGAGTAGTGCATCATCAGTTCCTCTTGTCATGTCAGTCATTGTCGACCTTAGAGAGATATGTATAACTTGTCAGAAAGGTCAACTCGACCATGTCAACTGTTTTTTAGCCTATAGATATTGTTGTCATTTCTTAGTCACTCAAATATCACATGAGTACACATTAGACATGGCAAATGTATAGAATTGCTGGAAATATACTTTTAACCTGAAATATTATCTCCACCAACAAGAGAGGTGTGAACTGTTTGTCTCATGAACATTACTTGTCACCATAGAAATACACATGGCTTGTGCGCAGGGGGCGATTGGGATGTTCCCCAATCCGGGAAGGGAGGGGGGGGGGCCCGGAGTGAAAAAGTTAGGGAACCCCTGTGTTATATTGTATGTGTAATTCAGGGCTGTGTACTCCGGTGTCTACTGATCTGGAATCAGTCTAGTGTTGACTACTGGCTCAGTTCAGCAGGAACAGCAGTGGAGCCCAATCATCATCATCATCACTACCAACTCACCCACATGGACATGGGTGGTTTAAGCTAAATGTACGTTGTTAATGTAATTGATTTTAGATGTTATATTTCACCTTGTGGAGTGTTTTTATGAGTAATGTTGTTACTGTATCGTGGTTTATGTAGAGGTGTACGGTCTGCTGGAAACAGTCTAGTGATTTCTGTAGAGGTGTATGGTCTGCTGGAAACAGTCTAGTGATTTCTGTAGAGATGTATGGTCTGCTGGAAACAGTCTAGTGATTTCTGTAGAGGTGTATGGTCTGCTGGAAACAGTCTAGTGATTTCTGTAGAGGTGTACGGTCTGCTGGAAACAGTCTAGTGATTTCTGTAGAGGTGTATGGTCTGCTGGAAACAGTCTAGTGATTTCTGTAGAGATGTATGGTCTGCTGGAAACAGTCTAGTGATTTCTGTAGAGGTCTATGGTCTGCTGGAAACAGTCTAGTGATTTCTGTAGAGGTCTATGGTCTGCTGGAAACAGTCTAGTGATTTCTGTAGAGGTGTACGGTTTGCTGGAAACAGTCTAGTGATTTCTGTAGAGGTGTACGGTCTGCTGGAAACAGTCTAGTGATTTCTGTAGAGGTGTACGGTCTGCTGGAAACAGTCTAGTGATTTCTGTAGAGGTCTAGTGATTTCTGGTCTGCTGGAAACAGTCTAGTGATTTCTGTAGAGGTGTACGGTCTGCTGGAAACAGTCTAGTGATTTCTGTAGAGGTGTACGGTCTGCTGGAAACAGTCTAGTGATTTCTGTAGAGGTGTACGGTCTGCTGGAAACAGTCTAGTGATTTCTGTAGAGGTGTACGGTCTGCTGGAAACAGTCTAGTGATTTCTGTAGAGGTGTACGGTCTGCTGGAAACAGTCTAGTGATTTCTGTAGAGGTGTACGGTCTGCTGGAAACAGTCTAGTGATTTCTGTAGAGGTGTACGGTCTGCTGGAAACAGTCTAGTGATTTCTGTAGAGGTGTACGGTCTGCTGGAAACAGTCTAGTGATTTCTGTAGAGGTGTACGGTCTGCTGGAAACAGTCTAGTGATTTCTGTAGAGGTGTACGGTCTGCTGGAAACAGTCTAGTGATCATAGGAATACAGAGACAGTGTCTGCCTAAAAATACTATAGCGACCTTAACCTGACACCTAGCGACCTCATCAAGAGTTTCAGACCTCTTTGTAACGGTTATTAAAGTATTGGCTTGACCGTTGTTGGACCCGGGTTTGAATCCCGGTGGGTTTACGCCCGAATTCGCTACATTGGTGTCAGAAGTAGGATGGTGCCCTTGAGGCCATCGTGGAGGTGTGTGAGGACTGATTATTATTTATTGAACCTTCATTTAACGAGGCAAGTCAGTTAAGAACAAATTCTTATTTACAATGACGGCCTACACCGGGCCAAAACTGGGCGACGCTGGGCCAATTGTGCGCCACCCTATCGGACTCCCAATCACAGCCGGTTGTGATACAGCCTGGAATCAAATTAGGGTGTCTATACCCTATAGGGTGTCTGTATCCTTTAATAAACTGCAGTTTAAGGATCAAAGAGGCCCAGCCACAGTATATGTTACACCTGCAAAGAACCTGGTCCATCGCACACAACACACAGAGATTGAACTGATTGTTATTTAAAGGCTCAACTGAATGACAGAGACTAAATACAATATGGAATTTTTTTGAATAGTTTGGGGTAGGCCTCGTCTCCGAGGAATGGTCCTCAGAGCCAAGTGCTGATAACAGGTTGTCTTATACTGTGCAGCTGGCATGGAACCAGTTAATGTTATAAACACTACCCTATAAATACCAGGTACACTGATCGGGTAATGTTATATATACTACCCTATAAATACCAGGAATACTGATGAGGTAATGTTATATATACTACCCTATAAATACCAGGTACACTGATCGGGTAATGTTATAGATACTACCCTATAAATACCAGGTACACTGATGAGGTAATGTTATAGATACTACCCTATAAATACCAGGTACACTGATGAGGTAATGTTATAGAAACTACCCTATAAATACCAGGTACACTGATGAGGTAATGTTATAGATACTACCCTATAAATACCAGGTACACTGATGAGGTAATGTTATAGACACTACCCTATAAATACCAGGTACACTGATGAGGTAATGTTATAGACACTACCCTATAAATACCAGGTACACTGATGAGGTAATGTTATAGACACCACCTTATAAAATACCTGCTATGCTGATGAGGTAATGTTATAGACACCACCTTATAAAATACCTGCTATGCTAATGAGGTAATGTTAATATAGACACCACCTTATAAAACACCTGCTACAATGATGGCAAAAACAACATTGCGCTGACCCTGGTGCTAGAGGGGGGGGGGGGTACAGTCGGAGGTTGAATGTTTGAAGGGGTACTGGACTATAAACAGTTTGGAAACCACTGCTATAGAGGATAAGCAGCCTCTAAAATATACGTAAACAGACCATACATTTCAAAATGTTTGTTTTCTTGGAAAGCTGTGAGTGCTATTATATGATACAATGTCAGTACATGTTGCATTTACAACTGGTCTAAGTCCTTTCGTCAACTGATTTCAGCTGGTGGATTGACTGCATTGTTTGAATGGAATGTTGGCATATTGGCAGTTAATTTAAAAAATGTATGGAATCATTCCTCTAAGCCGGTCTGCCTAGCTAGCTAACAAATAAACAGTGCAGATACACTCTTCAAATTCATTATTTTACACAGTATCTTATCACAGCTCTGGCAAACCACAGTTGACCAACTCCCTGACCTAAATGGCTGCCCCTTCATCCCATCATACATAAGAAGGTTCATGTCCATTCTAGTATTCTAATTCTATGGTCATTTTTGTTTGTTTACTATTCTTGTTGGGTCTTCTGGTCCCCACAAGTATAATAAAACACGTCCACACATCCCCACACACACACACACAAAATGGATCTGGTTAGTAACCGTCTAGTCTAGGCCTATGAAAAGGAGACAATATGACATCCATCTAGCCTGGAGGATCAAATGACTGTCCAAAAACAAAGCTTCAGGTGGCACTGGTTGGCTGTCAGTTTGCCTTTCACAAATTTAAAAATACAATACCGTTTGGAAAGCACCATCATCACTACAACACTACAACACCTCATAGTGCTGAAAATATAATACTGATCTGTCAGTAGAAGCTAACATTTTTCCTCAACAGCTTTTGAGTGATTCTGAACAAATGGCACTTTTTTTTCAAAGTACCCTATCTTTACCCCAAAATGGCAAAATGAAAACAGATTAAGAAATTTTTGAAAATGTATTTAAAAAAAAATAAAAACAGAAATACCTTATTTACAGCCAGCTTGGAGTTTGCAAAAAGGTGCCTAAAGGACTCTTAGACCATGATAAACAAGATTCTCTGGTCTGATGACACCAAGATTGAACTCTTTGGCCTGAATGCCAAGAGTCACATCTGAAGGAAACCTGGCACCACCCCAACGGTGAAGCATGGTGGTGGCAGCATCATGCTGTGGGGATGTTCAGCGGCAGGGACTGGGAGACTAGTCAGGGTCGAGGGAAAGATGAACAGAGCAAAGTACAGAGAGACCCTTGATGAAAACTTTCTCCAGAGCTCTCAGGATCTGAATGTCCTTTAGTGGCCCAGCCAGAGCCAAGACTTAAACCTGATCAAACATCTCTGGAGACCTGAAAATAACTGTGCAAACACTGTGTTTTTTGAAGTAGATTATCTTGATATATCGGCACGAGCATATCGGCAATCACCAGTGAGTTGCCTATGCTTTATCTTCATAATTTTGGTAAACTCCAAGAGGGCTGTCATGTGCCTTTTACTGAGGAGGGGCAACTGTTTGGCCACTCTACCATAAAGGCCTGATTGGTGGAGAGCTGCAGAGATGGTTGTCCTTCTGGAAAGTTCTCCCATCTCCACAGAGGAAGTCTGGAGCTCTGTCAATATGACAATCGAGTTCTTGGCCATCTCCCTGACCATGGCCCTTCTCCCCTGATTACTCAGTTTGGCCGGGCGGACAACTGTAGGAAGAGTCTTGGTGGTTTTAAACTTCTTCCACTTCAGAATGATGGAGGCCACTGTGTTCTTGGGGATCTTCAATGCTGCAGGATTTTTTTTAGTACCCTTTCCCAGATCTGTGATTTTTGCTCTGACATGCATTGTCAACTGTGGGACCTTATATAGAGGTTTGTGGCTTTCCAAATCATGTCCAATAAATTGAATTTACCACAGGTGAACTCCAATCAAGTTGTAGAAACATCTCAAGGATGATCAATGGAAACAGGATGCACCTGAGCTCAATTTCGAGTCTCATAGCTAAAGTTCTGAATACTTATGTAAATAAGGTATTTCAGTTTTTATTTGTAATACAATTGCAAACATTTCTAAACACCTGTTTTCTCACTTTGTCATTGTGGGGTATTGTGTGTAGATCGATAAGGATTTGTTGTTATTTAATCCATTTTAGAACGAGGCTGTAATGTAACAACATGTGGTGAAAGGGACGGGTTCTGAATACCTTCCGACTGCACTGTATTGCAGCAGTTACCAAGAAAAGATAGTTCCTACCGTACCCAACAAATTACAGCAATAGACTAAGGATATTCATTTGACAAAAGGCCCACTTATAACCTCTCTTAAACCAAACCAAACACGCATAAAAAAGACAGATCGAACTTCCTTTACCCAACTCAAATTTCTCAACAGAATTATATAAAACACGTTTTGCATATTTAAATAACTGGTTTAGATGAATAAATAGTTTACAATGATATGCAAAAACAATAAGGATAAAACCATTAATTTTTTATTTTTTTAATTTCAGCTTTATTTAACCAGGTAGGCTAGTTGAGAACAAGTTCTCATTTGCAACTGCGACCTGGCCAAGATAAAGCATAGCAGTGTGAACAGACAACACAGAGTTACACATGGAGTAAAATTATTATGAATAGGAAAATAAATACATTTCTGAAATTGCATCCTACCTTAATAGCGAGTTGCACACTAGTAGCCGGCATTTTGGCGGTTTGTGTGGAATGAAAAAAATAATCTGCTAATGTCTTTTATCGTGTAAATGACATAGATTTGCTTGAAATGGGTTCATAGAATCAACCAATAGGTAGTTAGATCTACGCAAAAAAAACCTCGACATTTTCAAGTTACGGATTTGTCGTGAAAGCCCCGGTAAGAAGACGGCGCGTGGACAGCAGATATAGGAAGTTACAATTCGACAAGGACGAGAACAACTTGTCTACCGGTACAAGATTTTCGATTACCATTCAAATTGTATTAAATCTCAAGTGTCGAGTTGCTGCCAACTAAATCTAAATTATTGTTGCTTTTATGTTGATATTTTACTTTTTTTTTTTTTTTTTTTTACTTTTCAGTTTCGTATGTGAATATTTGTTTTTTTGAATCAACTTGTTTTGGAAACCTGGTGGGAAAGAAGCCTTCCTTGTTGTCAACTATAGAGCTGTACAGCATAGAAATGACCGGACCGTAATGTCAGGTGAGGAATAACATTTGATTAGTATTTATTGTATCGCAGGTGTTGAATGTGCTTGGTTGACATATTATGTAGGGAATGGGCTTTAGGCAACTCGTGTGAAAGTTGTGAGCTCTGTGAGAATACTGAAGTTTATTGAATTGTGGACGTGAAACAGAAGCATTTGGCATTTTTACCCCCCTGTTTTTACAGGCTGAGACAAGACTAGTATGTACTCGCTTCTCTTGGGAACTGGGTTCATTTGTAACTTTGAGTGTCAACTTTCTCTTCTCTAGACACATTCTCCTGTTAAGCCTCTGCACCTTTATAAAACCCGGAATAGAGTTAGAAAATGTGTCGCATAAATGTGTATATGTCAGCAGAAATATAATAAAAAGTCATATTCACATAACCCTTTTTATGTTATTATTTAATGTTTTGTAAAAGCTATGATTGTAGAAAGTGTAATGTTTATCTCTCGGTCTGTGTCTCTCTCTCTCTCTCTCTCTCTCTCTCTTTCCCTTTCCCCCCTCATTCGTCTCTCTCTTTCCCTTTTCCCCCTCATTCGTCTCTCTCTTTCCCCTTTTCCCCCTCATTCGTCTCTCTCTTTCCCCTTTTCCCCCTCATTCATCTCTCTCTTTCCCTTTTCCCCCCTCATTCGTCGCTCTCTTTCCCTTTCCCCCTCATTCGTCTCTCTCTTTCCCTTTCCCCCCTCATTCGTCTTTTCCCCCTCATTCGTCTCTCTCTTTCCCTTTTCCCCCTCATTCGTCTCTCTCTTTCCCTTTTCCCCCTCATTCGTCTCTCTCTTTCCCTTTTCCCCCTCATTCGTCTCTCTCTTTCCCTTTCCCCCCTCATTCGTCTCTCTCTTTCCCCCCTCATTCGTCTCTCTCTTTCCCCCTCATTCGTCTCTCTCTCTCTCTCTTTCCCTTTCCCCCCTCATTCGTCTCTCTCTCTCTCTTTTCCCTTTCCCCCCTCATTCGTCTCTCTCTCTCTCTCTTTTCCCTTTCCCCCTCATTCGTCTCTCTCTCTCTTCCCTTTCCCCCTCATTCGTCTCTCTCTCTTTCCCTTTCCCCCTCTCTTTCTCCCCCTCATTTCCCCCATTCTCTCTCTCTCTCTCTCTCTTTCCCTTTTCCCCCACTCATTCGTCTCTCTCTCTTTCCCTTTTCCCCCTCATTCGTCTCTCTCTTTCCCTTTCCCCCTCATTCGTCTCTCTCTCTCTCTTTCCCTTTCCCCCCTCATTCGTCTCTCTCGCTCTCTCCTGCCCAGTGGTTGCATGCTGATTGGAGGAGGGCAGTGCCAGTGTCAGCCAGCAGGATGAGTGTGTCTGACGGTGTGACGAGAACAACCAGCTTGGGCATGGATCAATTACAGCAACGGCAGACCGTCTTTCTCCAGATCTACCCGCGTCTGCCCCAGGACACCGCTGCATGTTGTACCCTCCAGGTCAGCCCTTGGGCCACGGCCGCTACGGTTATCCAGAACGCAGGGGCCACGCTGGGCCTGGACATGACCCGACACTACGCCCTCTTGGAGGTCAGGCAGGATGGAGGGGCTGAGAGGATGCTAAGGCACTCTGAGATTCCCATGGAGAGTGTGTTGCTGTGGCCCCCAGGGGCCCAGAACCAGCATCCCCAGGAGGAGGGGTACTACTTCATCCTGCAAGCCCAAGGAAGTGGAGGGGATCTGGGGTCAGGGACTGGCGGTAGTGAGGTATCTTCATCAGAGGAATATGATGACCTGTGCAGCCTCTCCACCCTGACCGAGGACACTATCCTGGCCGCATTGCGCCAGCGCTTCTACAAACACAACATCTACACGTACGCCAGCGGCATCCTGGTCGCCATTAACCCCTTCAAGTTCCTACCCATCTATAACCCGAAGTATGTCAAAATGTACAACGACCAGCCACTGGGAAAACTGAGCCCTCACATCTTTGCAGTGGCGGACGTGGCGTTCCACACCATGCTGAAGAAGCAGGAGAACCAGTGTGTGGTGATATCAGGGGAGAGCGGATCAGGGAAGACCCAGAGCGCCAACTTCCTGATTCACTGTCTGACGGCGTTGAGCCAGAAGGGCTACAGCAGTGGGGTGGAGAGGACCATATTAGGAGCAGGGCCTGTCCTGGAGGTAAGAGGATAGACAGAGAGAGTGTGTGTGTGTGTGTGTGTGTGTGTGTGTGTGTGTGTGTGTGTGTGTGTGTGTGTGTGTGTGTGTGTGTGTGTGTGTGTGTGTGTGTGTGTGTGTGTGTGTGTGTGTGTGTGTGTGTGTGTGTGTAACTGACGGTTATGGATGAAAATCGTCATGAAAATAAAATAACTGTCAAAAGCCGATAATCCTTCCCTAATAGCGGGAGTATTTACTAATGATTATACGCTGTTGTTTTTGCTCACTTATACAGTGCTTAGTCTGTCTATGAAACATTCTACATCTCCTCTTTCCAACTGGCCTTTGATGCAGGAGCTGTTAATACGCTCGCTGTGCGGGGGAGTAGACCGCTATAGGCTACGGCACTAAAGTAAAAAAAAAAAAACATTCGTTTGATGTGTGGACTTTTTTGTTTGTTGTTGCTTAAATCTCTTCGCCTCACTTCCTGTTGTGCTGCTGGTGCCTCCTGGAAAGACTGAATATTATCTCTAGTAGCCATGTTAGAGCGGTTGTCATGGTTACTGGGTTAAATGTTGTTGGGTTTTTTTTACGAGGAGATAGTAAGTCTGACAATCTTTAAAACATTTTTTTTTATATAGTTTCTTTATAAAGATACACTTTTATAGTTTCATAATGCTCGATGACCGCATCTATAAGGCGCTATGAATGTTAATAAAGCAGTATAAGACTTCATCATGAGAAGTGTAACTGATCTCGACTCCAGAGAAGAGACCCTGGCCAGACCCGCAGTAGTTTGAGATTATCTTTGGGTGAAAGACTGTCAGATGAGAACTCAGCTGCTATGTGGTAAACCAGGCAACTCTAGAGCAGGCAGGAAGGAGGAAGCCATAGACACACATGAATGAAGAGCTACTGTTTGCACCCAAAATTGTGGCCTCTGATTGATTTATTTGCAGCTGGATGTGTCAATGAAACGCTAGAAACAAAATCACTACAACTACGTCTCAAATGGCACCCTATTCCCTAAATAGTGCACTACTTTTTTTCATAGAGTGCCTTTTGAGACTGTGTTTTCTATACAGCTGTCAGCGTTAGAAAGCAAAGCATTCTCTGCCAAACCTGCATTCCATCTGGTGTGGAGGAATACCAAGTGCAAATGTTTGTGTCCTACCCCACCCCACTCCTTCCCAAGAAGCACTCTGTTCCCGCCCTTACCCAAGGTGCATTGTGATCCCTAGATTCTTTCTTTTATCTCTGTGTACAGGTCCAACAGGTTTCTCTCAGGGTTTTTTCCTGTTTCTTACCCAAACAACAGTCCTCTGTTTTCTCTCTCTCTGTGTGTCTCTGTCTCTCTCTCTGTGTCTCTGTCTCTCTCTCTCTCTCTCTCTCTCTCTCTCTCTCTCTCTCTGTGTCTCTGTCTCTCTCTGTCTCGCTCTCGCTCTCTCAGTCGTTATGTGACGTTCATTCTCCGTTGGCAGTCAATGCCAGACGCTGAGGCGTGCATAGCTGCAGGAGAAGGGAAGGTCTCTGATTATTTGCGAGAGTATTTTTAAAGTGCCGTGGGAAGGAAAGGACACAGGAAATAGTTGTAAATTAGTAAGTTGTGTGAAGTGAATTTCCCTCCTGTGTAACTGAGAGCACAGTGTTAACAACAACATGCAGTGACACTACTGACCACACTTAGGACTGTGGCGGTCACGAAATTTAGTCAGCCGGTGAATGTCAAGCAAATAACTGTCGGTCTCACGCTAATTGACCATTAATTAACATAAACACATTTAGCATCTCCTGGCTTCCACACACAACCTACAAGCCATTTAAAAAGAAAAGTTGAATAAATCCATGTAATATAGCCTGGTAGTAGGCTACATGTAATCTATGCACTTAAATAGCGAATGGAGGGCGCTTTTCCCCGTGGTTTATCTTCATGACAGCCAGGTAGGCTATACTCCTGTTGTAAATATAAGCAATGTGTTTAATATTAGCAGAGATGATAAATGCATATAGTGGGCCTAGCCTATAGAAAGCTGATGGGATCCTCTTTTTAAGAGGCCATCGAAACTTTGTTTTCTCCCATAATTGCGTAGCCAATAGAAATGTTGTGCAACATGAGCTCATGGGCTCTCGTGACGTGCTTGATTTAGATGTTCCGTTACGTTTGTATTGATGTCAGTGATGACAGGGACAACTCAATGCTGAGTACCAGGCAGTTAGCAATTTTGGTGCGTTTCTAATAACTATCAGCAGCATCAGAGCTTGGAAGAAGCCTAATTACTGTGACTAAACGGTCACATGGAGTTTAACT
>NC_060194.1:42691835-42859335 GCF_021184085.1 Oncorhynchus gorbuscha | reverse complement strand
AGTTTAGGGTTTAGGCCTGATAGTGATTTAATGTTGCAAAAAGAAAGAATAGCAGTCAGAAATACAGTAACTACGAACTAATAATTTGTTAAGAGTGAGATAAACAGGATAACAGCTAACATTTTTTCTGTTGCATATACATATATAAATATTCCTATTCATTGAACAAGTAAATTCTAGTACTGTGTGTGTGTGTGTGTGTGTGTGTGTGTTTAGTGCAGATCTATTGGAGGAGCTGTTTAATCTCTCTCTCACACACGCTCACCCTCTCTCTCTCTCTCACACGCTCACCCTCTCTCTCTCTCTCACACGCTCACCCTCTCTCTCTCCCTCTCTCATCCTCTCTCACACACGCTCACCCTCCCTCAAACACGCTCACCCTCCCTCACACACGCTCACCCTCCCTCACACACGCTCACCCTCCCTCACACACGCTCACCCTCCCTCACACACGCTCACCCTCCTCACACACGCTCACCCTCCCTCACACACGCTCACCCTCCCTCACACACGCTCACCCTCCCTCACACACGCTCACCCTCCCTCACACACGCTCACCCTCCCTCACACACGCTCACCCTCCCTCACACACGCTCACCCTCCCTCACACACGCTCACCCTCCCACACACACGCTCACCCTCTCTCTCTCCGTCCCTCACACACGCTCACCCTCCCTCACACTCGCTCACCCTCTCTCACACACGCTCACCCTCTCTCTCTCCCTCCCTCACACACGCTCACCCTCTCTCTCCCTCTCTCTCCCTCTCTCACACACGCTCACCCTCTCTCTCCCTCACACACGCTCACCCTCTCTCTCCCTCACACACGCTCACCCTCTCTCTCCCTCACACACGCTCACCCTCTCTCTCCCTCACACACGCTCACCCTCTCTCTCCCTCACACACGCTCACCCTCTCTCTCCCTCACACACGCTCACCCTCTCTCTCCCTCACACACGCTCACCCTCTCTCTCACACCCTCACACACGCTCACCCTCTCTCTCACACCCTCACCCTCTCTCTCTCCCTCTCTCACACACGCTCACCCTCTCCCTCCCTCACACACGCTCACCCTCTCTCACACACGCTCACCCTCTCTCTCTCCCTCCCTCCCTTTCTCTCAATCTATCTGGCTCTCTGTCACATTTATTGGTGGAAAGTAGAAGTTGTGTTTGAAATATTTGAAAGATGAAGATGACATGGTGTTTACTGCACTATGGAGAGGATGACATGGTGTTTACTGCACTATGGAGAGGATGACATGCTGTTTACTGCACTATGGAGAAGATGACATGGTGTTTACTGCACTATGGAGAGGAGAAGATAGCATGGTGTTTACTGCACTATGGAGAGGAGAAGATAGCATGGTGTTTACTGCACTATGCAGAGGAGAAGATAGCATGGTGTTTACTGCACTATGGAGAGGAGAAGATAGCATGGTGTTTACTGCACTATGGAGGAGAAGATGACATGGTGTTTACTGCACTATGCAGAGGAGAAGATAGCATGGTGTTTACTGCACTATGGAGAGGAGAAGATAGCATGGTGTTTACTGCACTATGGAGAGGAGAAGATGACATGGTGTTTACTGCACTATGGAGAGGAGAAGATAGCATGGTGTTTACTGCACTATGCAGAGGAGAAGATAGCATGGTGTTTACTGCACTATGGAGAGGAGAAGATAGCATGGTGTTTACTGCACTATGGAGAGGAGAAGATGACATGGTGTTTACTGCACTATGCAGAGGAGAAGATAGCATGGTGTTTACTGCACTATGGAGAGGAGAAGATAGCATGGTGTTTACTGCACTATGGAGAGGAGAAGATGACATGGTGTTTACTGCACTATGCAGAGGAGAAGATAGCATGGTGTTTACTGCACTATGGAGAGGAGAAGATGACATGGTGTTTACTGCACTATGCAGAGGAGAAGATAGCATGGTGTTTACTGCACTATGGAGAGGAGAAGATGACATGGTGTTTACTGCACTATGGAGAGGAGAAGATGACATGGTGTTTACTGCACTATGCAGAGGAGAAGATGACATGGTGTTTACTGCACTATGCAGAGGAGAAGATGACATGGTGTTTACTGCACTATGGAGAGGAGAAGATAGCATGGTGTTTACTGCACTATGGAGAGGAGAAGATGACATGGTGTTTACTGCACTATGGAGAGGAGAGGATGACATGGTGTTTACTGCACTATGGAGAGGATGACATGGTGTTTACTGCACTATGGAGAGGAGAAGATGACATGCTGTTTACTGCACTATGGAGAGGAGAAGATAGCATGGTGTTTACTGCACTATGGAGAGGAGAAGATAGCATGGTGTTTACTGCACTATGGAGAAGAAGATGACATGCTGTTTACTGCACTATGGAGAAGATGACATGCTGTTTACTGCACTATGGAGAAGATAACATGCTGTTTACTGCACTATGGAGAAAGTATCATGAATGAGAGTTTGTGGTTGAATTGCGGCAATTGATTTGTGAGCGCAAAACCTTGTGGATCGCCCAGGAAATGTTACTCTTCTAATCATAGATGTCGATCAGGATTATGTTGTATTTCCTTGTTTACTGAAGGGGGTTATCTGTTCGCCTCCTGATGGAGATTTGACTGTCAAACAGTGGGTGTGTTAAAGCACATGGTTAGTTCAAGGTACTGCTACAGAATTCGTTTTTTCCATTTTATATTTTGAGGTTGGGCGTCACCCTGTTAGACAGTAGGTGTTACACCTCTGCTGATTGCCAACTCATTAGTCAGAAGGTGTTTCACCTGTGCTGGCCCAAGTGCTATTTAAGAGTGGTTGGCCCAATGTTCCAGTTGTCTTGATGTGGAGGGTTAACACCTTTAGTTGGGGCGCCCTATTTGATAAAGCATGTTTTTTTTGGGCAAATTTTGTGTGCGCTCATGGTGGGTGTCCTTAAGTCCCAGGCTGCAATTCAATCTCATAAAAGACACACCCTTGTCCACTTACCCTCGCCTTATGCCCTTAGGGGAATCCCCGTCGCCATCTTGGAGGGCAGTCCAAATGACTAGCCGAGCAAGTGAAGTTTGCAACATAAGACCCCTTTTTAGACGAGTTTGCGAGTGTACAATTATGTTCACTCCGGGGCCTGAAACTCCCCATAATTCAACTTGTGACGATTGTACATCCGCTAAGAAAAATACACCAAAACTTTAAAGCAAAGGAGAAGTCAACATACAAGTGTATGTAAAAACAATCTAAAAAGGTTTGAAATTGTGCTACTAATGCACATGACGGCACAAACACGTCTCATAAATGTGATGTTTTTGTTTGGTTATCTTCTGGAAATTGTAAAAAATAAAACATTTTACTTCATAGGTTCCAGCTGGGCAGGCTAATGTTAATTTCCAGCTGGGCAGGCTAATGTTAAGTTCCAGCTGGGCAGGCTAATGTTAGCTAATTTAATTTGCTAGCTATCATACAGTAGGCCTATATTAATAATTGTATAGTTAATAAGTAGACATGCAATCATAATTGACAGTAGTGCATATAAAGCATCCACAAGCTACTGGTGGCTGAAAACACAATCATCACGGGATGAACGAGTGACGAATTTCTGAGCAGTCCGTTTACAAGTAATTCTGTCCTCCCTCGCCCTGCAAGTTTATACTCGTCAGAAGTCATGATGTGTCTACTTCATTTGAGGGGATAGGGTGTGTCTTTTTTAAGTGTTTGGACTGCAGCCTAGTTGTTATTACTAATCAACTTTCAGTGGACACCCCCAAGAGTGTCTTTCAGAACCCCTCCTAAAACCCCACCTGTTTTGATGTGGTTGTAGTGAGTAACTCTTTGTTAGTTTCCTCTTTTGTTTTGGTTCCTTGCTGGGGAACGTAACACCAGCACAGGTGAAATGTCTTCCGACTAACGAGATGACAAGCCAGCACAGGTGAAATGCCTTCCGACTAACGAGATGACAAGCCAGCACAGGTGAAATACCTTCCGACTAACAAGATGACAAGCCAGCACAGGTGTAACACATACTTTCCACGTGTACCAACACCTGCACAGGATTGGTACATCAGAACATCACACCTGCGGGACAGGTACAGGATGGCACAACAACTACCCGAGTTACAGCAGGAACGCACAATCCCTCCAGTGCTCAGACTATCAAAAATAGGCTGAGAGATGCTGGACTGAGGGCTTGTAGGCCTGTTGTAAGGCAAGTCCTCAACCAGACATCACTGACAACAACGTCGCCTATGGGCACAAACCCACCGTCGCTGGACCAGACAGGACTGGCAAAAAGTGCTCTTCACTGATGAGTTGCGGTTTTGTCTCACCAGGGGTGATGGTCCGATTTGCGTTTATCGTCGATTGAAAAAGCATTACACCGAGGCCTGTACTCTGGAGCGAGATCGATTTGGAGGTGGTCTGGGGCATGGTCTGGGGCCATGTGTCACAGCATCATCGGACTGCGCTTGTTGTCATTGCAGGCAATCTCAACGCTGTGTGTTACAGGAAAGACATCCTCCTCCCTCATGTGGTACCCTTCCTACAGGCTCATCCTGACATGACCCTCCAGCATGACAATGTCACCAGCCATACTGCTCGTTCTGTGCAAGGCAGGTGGCCACACCAGATACTGACTGTTACTTTTGATTTTGACCCCCCCCCCTTGTTCAGGGACACTTTATTCCATTTCTGTTTGTCACATGTCTGTGGAACTTGTTCAGTTTATGTCTCAGTTGTTGAATCTTGTTATGTTCATACAAATACATACACATGTTAAGTTTGCTGAAAATAAACACAGTTGACAGTGAGAGGACATTTATTTTTGCTGAGTTTATGTATACTGAACAAAAATATCAACACAACATGCAACAATTTCTGAGTTACAGTATATATACTGTAAGGAAATCAGTCAATTTAAATATTTATGAGGCCCTAATCTATGGATTTCACATGGGTGAGCCTGGGTGGGCATAGGCCCATCCACTGGGGAGCCAGGCCCATTCACTGGGGAGCCAGGCCCAGCCACTGGGGAGCCAGGCCCAGCCACTGGGGAGCCAGGCCCCAGCCACTGGGGAGCCAGGCCCATCCACTGGGGAGCCAGGCCCATCCACTGGGGAGCCAGGCCCATCCACTGGGGAGCCAGGCCCATCCACTGGGGAGCCAGGCCCATTCACTGGGGAGCCAGGCCCATTCACTGGGGAGCCAAACTCATTCACTGGGGAGCAAGGCCCATCCACTGGGGAGCAAGGCCCATCCACTGGGGAGCCAGGCCCATCCAGTCACAATAGATTTTTCCCCACAAAAGGGCTATATTATAGGCAGAAAGTGTTCTCTGTTTCATCAGCTGTCTGGGTGGCTGGTATCAGACGATCCCGCAGGTGAAGAAGCTGGATGTGGAGGTCCTGGGCTGGCATGGTTACACGTGGTCTTTGGTTGTGAGGCAGGTTGGACTGCATACTGAGTTTGTACACATCTGGAGGAGAGGCATACTTATACCTCAGTAAATTCATCAGGCTTACACCATGTTTCAGTCCAATCACATCAAGATTATGATCAGTGATTTGTTCATTGACTTCCTTAGAAGTGAGGGTTCTAAATAACCCTATTTTTGCAATATGTGAGATATTATCACAATCTCTTCCACAGAGATTGCTAAGGCGAACACCACCATGTTTAGTTTTGCCCAACCTAGATCGAGGCACAGACATGTTATCAATGGTGGAAAACTGAGCTATCTACACTGGCTGTGCTAGGGGCAGACTCTACTAAACTGGCAGGCTGGCTAACAAACAGCCTGCTGCCTGGCCTGCACCCCATCTCATTGTGAAGCTAGAGGACTTAGGTTTGAAATGACAGGGCTCTTTCTTATACGATATTATTTCTTATACGAACATATACATCTCTCCTAATATGCATGGGAATACTTTGGAACAGATTTCCAAAATGTAAATCACTTGGAGCTGATCTGGTGTTTTTACAGTCTTTTATGTCCACCAATAAAAAAAAATGTCCGCCAAATAATACCACCCGCAGGCCGCCAGTTGGAGAACCCTGCTCTAAAGTATTGAAGTGTGTGCTAGGAGAATACGTATAACTTTATTAAAGTAGAGATTCACCCAATTTTTAATGTTTTTTTTTTTTAATATGGTTTTTGTGCATCTCTGATTGATGTTCTACCGATTTATTTATTTATTTCTATATATATATATTTTATTTTTTTTCTTCTTCCCAGGGTCATTTCATGTTATGTGTATCTGAGCTATTGCTGTTCATGTTATGTGTATCTGAGCTATTGCCGTTCATGTTATGTGTATCTGAGCTATTGCCGTTCATGTTATGTGTATCTGAGCTATTGCCGTTCATGTTATGTGTATCTGAGCTATTGCCGTTCATGTTATGTGTATCTGAGCTATTGCCGTTCATGTTATGTGTATCTGAGCTATTGCCGTTCATGTTATGTGTATCTGAGCTATTGCCGTTCATGTTATGTGTATCTGAGCTATTGCCGTTCATGTTATGTGTATCTGAGCTATTGCCGTTCATGTTATGTGTATCTGAGCTATTGCCGTTCATGTTATGTGTATCTGAGCTATTGCCGTTCATGTTATGTGTATCTGAGCTATTGCCGTTCATGTTATGTGTATCTGAGCTATTGCCGTTCATGTTATGTGTATCTGAGCTATTGCCGTTCATGTTATGTGTATCTGAGCTATTGCTGTTCATGTTATGTGTATCTGAGCTATTGCTGTTCATGTTATGTGTTTCTGAGCTATTGCTGTTCATGTTATGTGTTTCTGAGCTATTGCTGTTCATGTTATGTGTATCTGAGCTATTGCTGTTCATGTTATGTGTATCTGAGCTATTGCTGTTCATGTTATGTGTTTCTGAGCTATTGCTGTTCATGTTATGTGTTTCTGAGCTATTGCTGTTCATGTTATGTGTATCTGAGCTATTGCTGTTCATGTTATGTGTATCTGAGCTATTGCCGTTCATGTTATGTGTATCTGAGCTATTGCCGTTCATGTTATGTGTATCTGAGCTATTGCCGTTCATGTTATGTGTATCTGAGCTATTGCCGTTCATGTTATGTGTATCTGAGCTATTGCTGTTCATGTTATGTGTTTCTGAGCTATTGCTGTTCATGTTATGTGTATCTGAGCTATTGCTGTTCATGTTATGTGTTTCTGAGCTATTGCTGTTCATGTTATGTGTATCTGAGCTATTGCTGTTCATGTTAAGTGTATCTGAGCTATTGCTGTTCATGTTAAGTGTATCTGAGCTATTGCTGTTCATGTTATGTGTTTGTGAGCTATTGCTGTTCCAGCAGGAAGAAATGAGTCCGGAATGACGTTGTGTGACGACCCTCCCACTCTGTCTGCCATATTCTCTCTTTGTTCTTGTTTCCTTATTAGGATGCCGGTGGGCGGAGTTGGGAGGGTCGTCAGCTACATGGGAAACACCTGGTTCAGGTGTGTCCCAGGATAAATAGACCTCTTCCCCATTCATGGAGGAGACTCTCTCCATGCAGACACCTTTACATATTTTGTTGTGTTTCTTGGTGGTTTTTTGGTTGTTTGCTTTGGCATCTTTCAACGGGGTGGCAGGGTAGTCTGGGGGTTAGAGCATTGGACTAGTAACCGAAAGGTTGCAAGTTCAAATCCCCGAGCTGACAAGGTACAAAATCTGTCGTTCTGCCCTTGAACAGGCAGTTGACCCACTGTTCCTAGGCCGTCATTGAAAATAAGAATTTGTTCTTAACTGACTTGCCTAGTTAAATAAAACATGGGAAAAAAATAATCACATTCATGCAAAACACTCACTTACACTACTGATTACACACACCATTTACATTTAAGTCATTTAGCAGACGCTCTTATCCAGAGCGACTTACAAATTGGTGCATTCACCTTATGACATCCAGTGGAACAGTCACTTTACAATAGTGCATCTAAATCTTAAAGGGGGGGGGGAGAGGGAATACTTATCCTATCCTAGGTATTCCTTAAAGAGGTGGGGTTACCATTGTATGTTGTATTTAGTTTGCTTTATTACATAAATATATATTTTGTTACTTATCTCGACGTTGTCTCCCTTTTGTTACGGGCTTTGAGCCAGCTCGTGACAGTAGCGTTGCGAAAACGCTCTCACTACACTGGAAGTTAATAGGAATACGATTTTTAGAATGTAGAAAAATTATCATGTCAGATTTCAATACTGGCCAAGTCATAATGCTGGAGGTTGTCTTCTCTCTCCAATGAGTCATTGATCATATTTTGTTGGTATATTCCTACCTCGTGAAATGTTTTTTATTTAACAGAGGGTCTAACACATTTCTCCTATTTGTCTGCCTCTTCAGTCCAGGGTGCATTGCATGGTAACCGTTGTCTGTGAGGCACATCGAATGGTGAGATTGTAGACTCCTGATAGTTTGTTTAGGCGATTTTTACAGCTTTCTAGCTACTTCATATTACTGATTTTTACTTTAGTATTATTGTGTGTAGCTCGCTAGCCAGGAAGCCTATATCGCATTGCATTGTGGGTTTTGTCGTCAACTTGAGCTGCAACAGATTTCCACCATTTTCACATGTTGCTAACAACTTTATTATAACGACATAATGAAACATTTGTTATTGTTCTAACATTTTTTATGTAACACTGAATTATATGAATGAGTGGTTTTGGATGGATCTTTGTTTCTTTGAACTGGTATTTCATGCCTTGTGATTGATAATTGAACAGGATGGGAATTGGCTTGTTCTCATTGGCTGATGCATGATGGGAATTGGTTTAAGAAGTCTCTGCGGGTTGGACAGATGGGGAACAGATCGTCTGCCGGGTTAACAGTCCCTTATTGAACATGGGTTTTCATTTTGAACAAGGTTTCGATGGCTTTTTCCTCACTGCAAATTAAAAGGCTCACTCTGGGCAAGAAAAAGCCACATCGTATACCTTATTAAAGTCCGACCGCTGGCTCAAACCTCTCTGTCCTAAAAACGACCCTGGTTTGGTCACTCAACTGTGTCATGTTATTAGTCGATCATTGTGTTGTCTTTAATGTATCTATTAACCAGAGAAAAACAGAGCACAAGTGGTGTGTGGGTGTCTGAAGCTGAGTTCTAGTTTCATTCTCAGTCACTGGTGCGTTTCCTACAATATGACTACACAACGCTGTTATCAATCAGGCTATCGACTCTGACTGTGTGCATGTAATCGTGAAATCAGTCCTTCTCAGAATGTCACGATGGTGTCAACACTTCAGACGTTCTGTGGCTTGTCATAAGATCCCACCCAAAACCACATGTTGCTCATCTAGTGAACCTAATCACAGTGTTGCTCATCTAGTGAACCTAATCACAGTAACATGTTGCTCATCTAGTGGACCTAATCACAGTAGCATGTTGCTCATCTAGTGGACCTAATCACAGTAACATGTTGCTCATCTAGTGGACCTAATCACAGTAACATGTTGCTCATCTAGTGGACCTAATCACAGTAACATGTTGCTCATCTAGTGGACCTAATCACAGTAACATGTTGCTTCTAGCTCATCTGTTGCTCAGTGGACCTAATCACAGTAACATGTTGCTCATCTAGTGGACCTAATCACAGTAACATGTTGCTCATCTAGTGGACCTAATCACAGTAACATGTTGCTCATCTAGTGAACCTAATCACAGTAGCATGTTGCTCATCTAGTGAACCTAATCACAGTAACATGTTGCTCATCTAGTGAACCTAATCACAGTAACATTGTGTAGGAGTATCTTGAAATAAGAGAGCCTGCCTGTTGGGTCATCTTAGCATACAATTTACTGTGTACAAACCCTTTAACTTTGAAGTTAATGTCTTTCACAGCATCACATAATTGGAATGTTTTGTATCAGTCAGGCAATTCTAGTTACTCAAACTGGTGAGGTGCTGTTGAGGGTTATCGAACTGTACATAATAATCCCCTCTCTCTCTCCCTGTGTGTGTCTCTCTCTGTCACTGTCTGTCTCTCTCGCTCTCTGTCTCTCTCTCTCTGTGTCTCTCTCTCTCTCTCTCTCTCTCTCTCTCTCTCTCTCTCTCTCTCTCTGTGTCTCTCTCTCTGTGTCTCTCTGTCTCTCTCTCTCTGTGTCTCTCTCTCTCTCTGTGTCTCTCTGTCTCTCTCTCTCTGTGTCTCTCTCTCTCTGTGTCTATGTCTCTCTCTCTCTGTCTCTCTCTCTCTGTGTCTATGTCTCTCTCTCTCTGTGTCTATGTCTCTCTCTCTCTGTGTCTGTCTCTCTCTCTCTGTGTCTATGTCTCTCTCTCTCTGTGTCTATGTCTCTCTCTCTCTCTGTGTCTATGTCTCTCTCTCTCTGTGTCTATGTCTATGTCTCTGTCTCTGTCTCTCTCTCTCTGTGTCTCTCTCTGTGTCTATGTCTCTCTCTGTGTCTCTGTCTCTCTCTCTGTGTCTCTCTCTCTCTCTGTGTCTCTCTCTCTCTCTGTGTCTCTCTCTCTCTCTGTGTCTCTGTCTCTCTCTCTGTGTCTCTCTCTCTCTCTGTGTCTGTCTCTCTCTCTGTGTGTCTCTCTCTCTGTGTCTGTCTCTCTCTCTGTGTCTCTCTCTCTCTCTCTCTCTCTCTGTCTCTCTCTCTCTCTGTGTCTGTCTCTCTCTCTCTCTGTCTCTCTCTCTGTGTCTGTCTCTCTCTCTGTGTCTGTCTCTCTCTCTGTGTCTGTCTCTCTCTCTGTCTGTCTCTCTCTCTGTGTCTGTCTCTCTCTCTGTGTCTGTCTCTCTCTCTGTGTCTATGTCTCTCTCTCTGTGTCTGTGTCTCTCTCTCTCTCTGTCTATGTCTCTCTCTCTGTGTCTATGTCTCTCTCTCTGTGTCTATGTCTCTCTCTCTGTGTCTATGTCTCTCTCTCTCTGTGTCTATGTCTCTCTCTCTCTGTGTCTATGTCTCTCTCTCTCTGTGTCTGTCTCTCTCTCTCTGTGTCTGTCTCTCTCTCTCTGTGTCTGTCTCTCTCTCTCTCTGTGTCTCTCTCTCTCTCTCTGTGTCTCTGTCTCTCTCTCTCTGTGTCTGTCTCTCTCTGTGTCTGTCTCTCTCTCTCTGTTTCTGAACAGGCGTTTGGCAACGCTAAGACGGCTCAGAACAACCACTCCAGTCGCTTTGGGAAGTTTATCCAGGTCAACTATCTGGAGAGTGGGGTGGTGAGAGGGTGAGGCAGTGTTATCACGTTATCTACACATACTGAATACCATATAGGAGAATCTGTCTTTGTATGACTTGGCATGAAGCAGCAAGATCACAGAAAACAAACTATCCATCACGTTTTATTCAGTGCATTGGTTTGTTTTAGATAGTGCATTGGTTTGTTTTAGATAGACCGGCACCCAGTCTATTTCTGCTCTCTTGGACAACTCGCTATGGAGTTACCAAGCCAAACAGCATGTTTGACTTGACAGTGACTGCAATTGAGTTGTCAATAGCACAAATAGATCTTGGGAGCAGGCTATATTTATGGCATTTCCTCCAAGGGTCAACCACACTTTAATTGGTGGGTTTCTGGAAAAAAAATTGAATCTATCTGTAATTAATTGGTTTATTTGTGTAGTTCCTTGCTGTCAGTGTCACCATAAACACAGGGGACTTTGTCTACTACATTGCTGCTGTCGTAACCTTTAATTTCAGTTCACAGCACAACCATTTGGCTTGATTTTAGTAAGCAGACATGACTACAAATATCAAGAATTAGTGGACAAATCACATTTCTGTCAGATGTTTGTATTTTGTATTGATTTTCTGTTTTGTATTTTGTATTGATTATTTGCTTGTAATTTGTATTGATGATCTGTTTCCTTTGCAGGGCGGTGGTAGAGAAGTATTTCCTGGAGAAGTGTCGGCTAGTGTTTAGAGATCGGAGTGAGAGGTATGGATGGTGGAGCGGAGATCTCACTCACACACAGACCTGACCCATATTTCCACACTATTGACGTAAATGAATCATTTGTGCGAAAGCCAGAGTTGATTTCTTATCTTGACTCGTACTCCTGGTGAATCAGGAACTAGCACGTCCAGAACGACTCAGTTTCTTATCTTGACTCGTACTCCTGGTGAATCAGGAACTAGCACGTCCAGAACGACTCAGTTTCTTATCTTGACTCGTACTCCTAGTGAATCAGGAACTAGCACGTCCAGAACGACTCAGTTTCTTATCTTGACTCGTACTCCTGGTGAATCAGGAATTAGCACGTCCAGAACGACTCAGTTTCTTATCTTGACTCGTACTCCTGGTGAATCAGGAACTAGCACGTCCAGAACGACTCAGTTTCTTATCTTGACTCTTGAGTGAATCAGGAACTAGCACGTCCAGGACGACTCAGTTTCTTATCTTGACTCGTACTCCTGGTGAATCAGGAACTAGCACGTCCAGAACGACTCAGTTTCTTATCTTGACTCGCACTCCTAGTGAATCAGGAACTAGCACGGAACAGGACAACTCAGTTTCTCTATCTTGACTCGTACTCCTAGTGAATCAGGAACTAGCACGGAACAGGACAACTCAGTTTCTTATGAACTGGAATTTCAGGAAATGTCCCGTTTTGACTCAAAATCTCAGAGCATGATATTTGTACAGCAGCTTTTTCATTAGTCATAGTTAGTTAGAATCTGCTATTCTCTGAACACGTCACTTTTTACCAGGCTGTGGGGTTAATTCCACAGCATGCCGAACACACAGCATGCTCTCCTGTGACTGCAGTGCCTAAATAGGGGATTTGGTTATACTATTAACTCTCTTTATTTCAAGTTAAACCTGGTGTGAAGCTTCACTTAATAAGAAAGCCAAGTCGACTTTAATCCAAACCATTCGGTAGAAATAATAGCACTGTTGTACAGATCCCATTTAACAGCAGCTGAACAAATATTAGTCTAGACAGAATTACTCGCATGCTGAAGAAAATGTATAATAATAATGTAAAAATAAAAATGTAGGTAACATTTAAGGTTAACTGCATTAAAGTTAAGCTTTATAAAGGGTTTGTAAATGCTGGTGTAAGTAGGTGTCAAGTTGACAAATAACCAATCATTTCAACCAGTTAGTTATTACTGATTTCATACACTATCTCGACACTAATGATTAACAGTCTACGACTGGAACCCTAAGTTGTTCCTGACTACGAGTCTGTAACCGAGGCCTGTAGTTTTCCCTGGTCCTCTCTACAAGTAGAGTTTAACCTTTGACCATTGACCTTTAGGAACTACCACGTGTTCTACTACCTGCTGGTGGGAGCGTCCAAGGAGGAGCAGAGAGAGTTCAGTCTGCTGCATCCTGAAGACTACGCATACCTACAACAGGTAAACACACACACACACACACACACAGAGCCCGAAGACTACGCATACCTACAACAGGTAAACACACACACACACACACACACACACACACACACACACACACACACACACACACACACACACACACACACACACACACACACACACACACACACACACACACACACACACACACACACACTACAACAGGTACACACACACAGAGCCCGAAGACTACGCATACCTACAACAGGTAAACACACACACACACACACACACACACACACACACACACACACACACACACACACACACACACACACACACACACACACACACACACACACACACACACGTTAGTCCTCATGTATCTTTATATTTGTCCAACACAACTATCACACGCACAGCATACAGAGATGTATTTTGAGAGGGATTTCTCCTAATGCTCCTCTTGCAACTGGAGTTAAACATGCTTTTAGAAGCCCACTCATTGCACAACAATTCTAAATGCGATTGCATGTTAAAAACAATTGTGGTGCATGATTAAAAAAAGAGCTACTATTTTTATTTCTCAACTGGTAATTGAAGCGCACCACCTCCCATTCACAATTCAACTGCAAGCAACAGGCCATCAGTGCATCACCACCACTTTACAATGTGAGCTGGAGGAAATATGCATTTGGAAATTATACTTAATTGTTTGATTCACAATTCAAGTGCAGATAACAGGAAGTGTGTATTTTTAAAACATACTTATTTGTTTTGAAACCTGACTGTTTTATTTCATATTATGAGGCATGTCTTGCTTCAAAGTAGCCTATAGGCAAAATCCCACCATGGAAACGTGGAGGTAGTTAATTTATAAAGATGTCATTATGTGGCGCGAGAGTTTCAAGCTTGAGGAAAGCTTACAATTGATTTAATTTCCATCAGTCTGCGTGCCAGTTATGATTTTCATGTGCACGTTTTCGCAGAACAGTTTCATTTAAATAAATAAAAAAAAGTTTGTTTCTCAAAATCGTTGGCATGTGGTTTAATCATAAGAATCTGAATTAAAATGATAAAAAGCTCATGCGAGATCCCCAGCCTCCGCCATGTGGACACATTGATACACCGTGATCCATTGGCTAATGAACTCACTGGTGTAAAAAAATACTTGAAAGTACTACTTAAGTAGGTTTTTTTGTTGGTTCTATCTGTACTTTACTTAACTTTTAACTTTTACTTCACTACATTCCTAAAGGAAATAATGTACTTTTTACTCCATACATTTTCCCTGACACCCACAAGTACATGCTTAGCAGGACAGGAAAATTGTCTTATTTATCAAGAGAACATCCCTGGTCATCCCTACTGCCTCTGATCTGGTGGACTCACTAAACAGAGAACATCCCTGGCCATCCCTACTGCCTCTGATCTGGCAGACTCACTAAACAGAGAACATCCCTGGTCATCCCTATTGCCTCTGATCTGGCAGACTCACTAAACAGAGAACATCCCTGCCTCTGTCTGGTCCCTAAATAGAGAACATCCCTGGTCATCCCTACTGATCTGATCTGGACTCACAAAAGAGAACATCCCTGATCCCTACTGAACATCCCTGGTCATCCCTACTGCCTCTGATCTGGTGGACTCACAAAACAGAGAACATCCCTGGTCATCCCTACTGCCTCTGATCTGGGACCCACTGAGAACATCCCTGGTCATCCCTAAACTCACAAAACAGAGAACATCCCTGGTCATCCCTACTGCCTCTGATCTGGTGGACTCACAAAACAGAGAACATCCCTGGTCATCCCTACTGCCTCTGATCTGGTGGACTCACTAAACAGAGAACATCCCTGGTCATCCCTACTGCCTCTGATCTGGTGGACTCACTAAACACTTTGTTTGTAAATTATGTCTGAGTGTTGGAGTTCGTCCCTGGCTGTCCATTTTGTTTTTAAGAAGAAGAAAATGGTACCGCCTAGTTTGCTTAATATAAGGAGAATTTGAAATGATTTATACTTTAACTTTTGTAGTATTTTACTGGGTGACTTTCACTTTTGATATTTTACTTTTCTACTTTTCTTTTACTTAAAATGTGGTACTTTTTCCACCACTGAAAGTGAGCGAATGGAACTCATATCCAATAGGCCAATGAAGCAGTAGGCCTATAACTTCCATTGCTCTTTCACACTGAGAATAGGTGATTATCGAGGGGAGATTGTTGGAAAGATTTTTCAAATAGCTTACTGTGAGGAACTATAGTTTATTTTTATTTTTAATTTTACCTCCTTTTTCTCCCCAATTTCGATCGGGTCTCATCGCTGCAACTCCCCAACGGGCTCGGGAGGTGAAGGTCGAGTCATGCGTCCTCCGATATGTGTCCCGCCAAACCACGCTTCTTAACACCTGCTGGCTTAACCTGGAAGCCAGCCGCACCAATGTGTCGGAGGAAACATCTTTCAACTGGCAGGACAACCCAGTCCGCCACACGGAGTTGCTAGAGCGCTATGAGCCAAGGAAAGTCTAGGCTAAGCTTTCTGGTGAACTATTTTTAATATTTGTTTTTATTTATTTATAGGCAGGAGAAATTATATAATTTGGGCAAATAAAATTATCCCATTTACTTCCCTATTTGTCACGCCCTGACCTTAGAGATCCTTCATTCTCTATTTTGATTAGGTCGGGGTGTGACTAGAGTGGGCATTCTAGTTTCTTTCTATGGAAGAGTTTTGGTTCCTGACTAAAGTCTCCCTCAGAGCAGTAAAACTCATGGTCACCTTCGCCAGCTCATGTCTGTGTGAAGCTGGATTCAGAAGTGCTCTCGTCTGCATTAAAACCAAATATCCATCCAGGTTGGAAGTGACGATAGATATATTTTTAAATTTAACTAGGCAGAGATGAGGTGCGCACTGTTGACCACGCCCCCTGATTTTGAGAAGCTCCGACTCGACATGCATCAAACACACCCATCTTATTAGTGGGGATGAGAAAAACGTGCTTTCAAGGCAACTGAGAGCCCGGGGAAAAAACAAGGTGAAATCATGATGTCAGTGATCTTCAGGTGGGAAAGTCTGAGCTTTAGAAAGAGGCCAAAATTCCTAACTTGGAATTCCATTCAAAATTATTTTTCCCAGTCGGAGCTCATTTTCCCCCCCAGTAGTCTTACCTCTTGGGCCTAGGGGGCAGAATTTTCACTTTTGGATAAGTAGCGTGCCCAATTTCAACTTCCTGCTACTCTTGCCAAGAATATAAGATATGCATATTATTAGTAGATTTGGATAGAAAACACTCTGAAGTTTCTAAAACTGTTTGAATCATGTCTGTGAGCATAACAGAACTTATGTAGAAG
The DNA here is from genome assembly GCF_021184085.1 of Oncorhynchus gorbuscha. Lineage (NCBI taxonomy): Eukaryota > Metazoa > Chordata > Actinopteri > Salmoniformes > Salmonidae > Oncorhynchus > Oncorhynchus gorbuscha. Next base: position 42,842,719 of record NC_060194.1, on the reverse strand, counting down.
ACAAAACCCTGAGGACTAACTGTTCAGAATTATTATTATTTTTGCCTCTCTCTGTTCCCTGACTTGTTAATGCCAAGCGATATTTCTTAGGAACCTGTTTTCAGTTCCTATCGCTTCCACTAGTTGTCACCAGTCTTTGGAATTTGGTTGAGGTTATTCCTTTGTGCAATGAAGAAGTAGGCCAACTAGGAACTGGGTACACTTTTGTGAGTTGCGCAAGATGTGAAAAGTGGCGCTGGTTTGTTTTCATTCCTGTATTGAACACAGATTGCCCCGTTTACAATTTGATCGATTATTAACGTTTAAAAATACCTAAAGTTGTATTTCAAAAGTATTTTGAAATATTTTGGCAAAGTTTATAGGCAACTTTTGAAATATTTTGTAGTGATGTTGCGTTTTTTGTAAGCTGTTTTTTTCTTGATCAAACGAGCTTTATAAATGGACATTTTGGATATATGGACAGAATTAATCGAACAAAAGGACCAATTGTAATGTTTATGGGACATATTGGAGTGCCAACAAAAGAAGCTCGTCAATGGTGTGGTCCTTCTGTAGCTCAGTTGGTAGAGCATGGCGCTTGTAACGCCAGGGTAGTGGGTTCGATCCCCGGGACCACCCATACGTAGAATGTATGCACACATGACTGTAAGTCGCTTTGGATAAAAGCGTCTGCTAAATGGCATATATTATATATTAAAGGTAATGCATGTTTTATATTTTATTTCAGCATTTTGTGTAGCGCCTGCAGGGTTGAAATATGCTAACTGCTGGTGCAGATGGTCAGGCTATCAGATAATAGCTTCTTATGCTTTCGCCGAAAAGCATTTTAAAATCTGACATGTTGGCTGGATTCACAACGAGTGTAGCTTTAATTGAGTATCTTACATGTGTCATTTAATGAAAGTTTGAATTTTATAGTATTTTATTTGAATCTGGCGCTCTGCATCTTCACTGGCAATTGGCCAGTTGGGACATTTGCGTTTAGATTTCCGATTTTCCAGTTGTTTTGAACGAGGCATTATATCCTTCTAATTTGCAATTGACTGTCATATCCCCACATTAAAAGTATGTGATGGTGAGTTGAAAAGACAATCAGAAATACTGTTACAATCAAATCTAATTTTATTGGTCGCATACACATATTTAGCAGATGTTATTGCGGGTGTAGCAAACGCTTGTGTTTCTAGCTCCAACAGTGCAGTAATATCTAACAATTCACACCAATACACACAAATCTAAAAGTAAAATAATGTAATTAAGAAATATAGAAATATTAGGATGAGCAATGTCGAAGTCCGGAGTATAAATATATATAGAATGTTTTGTTAAAATGTTTTGCAATTGACTGCCATAGCCCCAAATAAAACAAGGAAACATTGGCTGTAAATACATACTTTTTTCTCACATGGTTGGGGTCATGAGAATGTTCAGATATCAAAATGGGGCTGTGGACTAAAACAGTTTGGGAACCCCTTTCCTAATGGGTTATGCACACCAATGGAAACCCAGACACACACTGAGCCTGAAAACAACACACCTCCAACAGGTACACTGTCAGTCACAGACACACTCTCACTCACACACTCTCTCCTCTCTCTCTCTCTCTCTTTCTCTCACTCACACACTTCTCTCTTTCTCTCACTCACACTCTCTCTCTCTCTCTTCTCTCACTCACACTCTCTCCTCTCTCTCTTTCTCTCACTCACACACGCTCTCCTGTCTCACTCACACACACTCTCTCTCTCTCTCTCTCTCTCTCTCTTTCTCTCACTCACACACGCTCTCCTCTCTCTCTATTTCTCTCACACATTCTCTTTCTCTCTCTTGCTCTGTATCACTTTGCAGGAGGACTTTAATTTAGAAGATGCTGAGGACCTCAGGCGTGAGTTCAAGAGGCTTCATCAGGCCATGGAGATGGTGGGATTCCTGGTCCCCACCAAGAAACAGTACGTATGGCTACTGTAGGGTTACAGATCGAGGGAGAAGGAGAGATGGAGAGGTGGACAGAGAGAGAGAGCGACAGAAGAGAACGAAATATCCCTAAAAAAGCAATTTATCATAGTTCAGAAACCTTACCCTCTCTTCTTAACATCTCCTGTACCATGATCCATGTCTTCAGCCTTGATCTGATCGTTTTCCTGGAGAGTTGGTGTCATACCTCGTGGCTCATGGAACTAAAACAGTATGCCTTTACCAGCAGACAACTATCCAGTAATTCCTCCTCTCTCTCCCATTAGCCGCAGCAGGTTAGAGCTGGTCAGACATAGCAGGGGGAAATGCAGAGACCAGTACAGTAGCGGGAATCTGATGTTGACCTCAGGGCCTGGCATGTGTGGGAGAGAGAACCAGTATAACTCAGTTACTCACCTGTTAGAGGTATATCTCTAGTATAACTCAGTTACTCACCTGTTAGAGGTATATCTCTAGTACAACTCAGTTACTCACCTGTTAGAGGTATATCTCTAGTACAACTCAGTTACTCACCTGTTAGAGGTATATCTCTAGTACAACTCAGTTACTCACCTGTTAGAGGTATATCTCTAGTACAACTCAGTTACTCAACTCAGTTACTCACCTGTTAGAGGTATATCTCTAGTACAACTCAGTTACTCACCTGTTAGAGGTATATCTCTAGTATAACTCAGTTACTCACCTGTTAGAGGTGTATCTTTATGTAATTATATTCTAGCTTGTGACTACCATTAATGTGATGACTGTTATTTTATCAAATCAATTAACTATTGTTTTTAATTATTACGAGATTCAATTAATCATGGAACAATTAAAATCAATTAATTAACTCATTAGCAATCTTGGGGCACCACGGAAAAAGTTTGTTTTAATAAGTTACCGTTTTCCGAATGAACTCTGAATATATCGTTATCCTATTAGTTATCCATTCATTATTTTTTACCTTGTATCAGTCTCATTCTGAACATTGTTGACTTCAAATCTGCACCCTAGTCTAAATGATGATTCAGCGATACACATTGGATTAATTATTTATTACCTAACTAACTAAATAATCACGCAGAAATACATAAACACACACTCAGGATAGATTATATGTGGATTACTAACATAATGTAATTAAAAGACCCTAGTGGACTAATACGATATGAGGGCTTGGTACACAATGAAAGGGGAGGGGCATGTAAGGAGAGGGAGAGACAGAGTCAACTTATTGTACATACATGTGGAAGCTATGCTCATGAGAATATGAATACTTTGCATATGAATGACCGCTCATTGAAGAATAATTGCAATATATATATATATACGTGTGTATGTCTTTGTCATCTCTCTGTTGAAATCACCCGGTCCGTCTGTGGAGAGTCGTTCGACAGAAGTCTCTGATTGTGTAAGTCTCTGGTTGTCCACCAGAGGTCACAATGTCCTCAGTTGTAGAAGTAGGCTTTCTTTGTTCAGGCAAGTGTTCGTTAGAATGGATATATCAGATGTTCCAAAGATTGTTTGAAAAGATCTTCCTGGTGTCTTTGGTCAAAGTTCTAGACTACTTTACATGCAGAGCTGCAGGCGGCGCGTGTCTTAGTCTAGTCTTCTTCACTCGTCGAATTACAGAGGGGTCTTGTAGTTTTAGACCATTTGTCACGTATTCAACTCACTCTGCACGTATACATACTGGTCTAGCAGTTTTAAACCATTTTACACACCAGTAGCAACCCGGCAATGTACTGGTCTATATTTAAATTGCAACCATTTCAATGTGTAGCCACCGCTGCACGTTTTCTGGTTTCTATGGTTGATTATTCAGGGTCTAGCTAGAACCACTCTACACACCGGCAGCAAGCCGGCATGTTTTTGGTCTAATAATAATTTCATTAGCAGTCCTTTTATGCCCTTTCTTTGGAGGACGGTTCCATCACGTTGCCACAATGTTTGTGCTCACGTGGGCGTGGTTACTGACTTGAAAAACAATGATCTAATTTAGAAGACTAAAATAACATTTAATCTTCTCACAAATAGTTTCATATTTAATCATATCAGTTCCGCAACATTTAGATGTAAATCTGATAACTGGGGCGTATACATTTGTGGAGTTACTGTTATTTAGTTATACCTACCTTAACCTCTCTGGGATATTTTCACTGGCCAAAATACAGTGAAAATACAGAGCGCCAAATTCAAATAAATTACTATAAAAATGTAACTTTCGTGAAATATACCAAATTAAAGCTACACTTGTTGTGAATCCAGCCAACGTGTCAGATATCAAAAAGGCTTTTCGGCGAAAGCAAACAACGCTATTATCTGAGGATGGCACCCCAGTAAACAAAGAGAGAAAATAATATTTCAACCTTGCAGGCCCGACACAAAACGCAGAAATAAAGATATAATTCATGCCTTACCTTTGACGAGCTTCTTCTGTTGGCACTCCAATATGTCCCATAAACATCACAAATGGTCCTTTTGTTCGATTAATTCCGTCGATATATATCCAAAATGTCCATTTATTTGGTGCGTTTGATCCAGAAAAAACACTGGTTCCAAATCGCGCAACATGACTACAAAATGTCTCATAAGTTACCTGTACACTTTCAAACATGTCAAACTACTTTCCTAATACAACTTCAGTTTTTTAAAACATAAATAATCAATAAAATTGAAGACTGGATGATCTGTGTTCAATACCGAAGGGAAACAATGTGGAGCGAGCTTTTCAGGTCACACGCCTCTAACAAAGAGTACACTAGACTCGAGCCTCTTTCTGACCAGTGTTACTTCTTCATTTCTCAAAGAAAAAACCTCAACCAATTTCTAAACACTGTTGACATCCAGTGGAAGCGTTAGGAACTTCAGCAAAGACGATCCGAAATATGGATTCCCAATGAAAACCCATTGAAAAGTTACACTTAAGAGTGTTTTCTATCCAAATCTACTAATAATATGCATATCTTAGCTTCTGGGCTGAGTAGCAGGCCGTTTACTTTGGACACTCTTTTCATCAGGATGTGAAAATACTGACCGGTCATTAAAGTCATAGGACCGGGCCACTCCCTTCCCCCTTCCACTCTGGTGGGAGAGAGGGGGGGGGAGTTCTCTTTGATCCTCACCCAGGTGGGAAATTCATGACACTCGTAAACCATTATGTTTTGCGTGAATGAATGTCCTGTATGTATGGTGCCCTACAAATGAGGATGATTTAGTAACCTATACCACTAACCAGTAGGGATTCAAATTATCCCGAAAATCTACCAAGTTTCAATACACGGAATAATTGATAATTATACAGAGAGTTCTTGGAAATACACCCCAAAAATCGTAAGTGCCCTTTTTAAAGTGTTTTAAAACAAAGAAATGTCACTATGCCAGGATTCTCTCCAAATAAGAAGGGTGCTGCGCCTCCTTGTCGGCTTGGCTGCTCCACCATCTTAAGAGTTCAGACAAAATGAAACTGACATTTAGTAATGATGGAATATCTATCTCTGATCGGCAATGACATTGTTGTGAAGTTTGGAAAAGGCCGTTCCAATTTTTTGGGGGCGTTTATTATGTTCCTCAGCCTGCTGCTGAAATGCGCAGAATTAATTATCTGGACACAGAGGATGCACAGAACGCACCCAGCGTATAGCATTGTCGAGTCATACAAACGTTGTAACAGCAGTCAAACAGTAGTTAAATGACCAAAGTAGCTTAGCTTGCCAGATAACCTCCTTCAACAAATGACAGAATATCTCCTATTTTGCAACATCTAGTTGATGATTATACAGACAGCAGATCAGCTCATGAATAACGGGGAGATGAAGAGAGGAAATAGTTTCAATGTCAAAGTATCTTAACAGGGGCCAACTCTGTTTAAAGAGATCCATATCTAACCTTCTCTACTGAAGTACGAGACAGTGCAGAGAAGTGGGGGAATTGTTATTGCGGTATTTTGACATGAAATTAGCGATTTACATAATAAAGTTAGGCATTTTCCTGCGAGACAGGAGTCAGGACTTTGGCTTTCAATGGGATTGGGACTGGATAGGAAAATAGCCTAGGCTCCTATGACAGGAGAAGATAGAATTTCCATCATGCCTCTCTGAATTGTTAACAGACTTCATGTCTGTGACAGATCTCTGTGTAGTGAATTATGCATATAGGCCTGTCCAATGTGTGACCGTCTGAAGAGTCACAATGACAGCTCAGAGAAACACATTATTTTATAGGCTATACTGTAAGGGTTTCCTGTAGGGTTTATTTAATGTATTTGCATCGCGTGTGCAGTCCGGCGGTGTCATTTATGCTTCTGCTTTGAATTTATGGCCACTGTGTGTGAAGTAAATACGCAAGGCTAAAGGTCTCCATGACAACCTGTTTGCATAATGTGCTTTGTTTATTTGTAGCCATTTTTGGGGGTGTGGAATTGCATTAGTGCGACATTGGGGGGCTAATTAGGTAATTTCCCAGGTCTTGTCATTTTAAAAAAAATTCAGGAAATGTGAAGAGTGTTCCCGGGACAGTCTCAGGATCCCGGTTACCCATGTTAATCAGTACTAGCCAGTGAGAGCAGTAAATCCAGGGGTATTGTGTCTTGTGTGTATGCTGTTGTGCAGCCTATGATCTGTAATCCTGGGCACGTATTCACAAAGACTTTCAGAGCAGGAGTGCTGATCATTATTATTTAAAAGGCAAAACAGATCGTAGATCAGCGTTCCTACTCTGTCATGCTTTGTAAATATGGGCCCAGGTGTATTGGGCAGCCCAGGTGTATTGCGCAGACCAGGTGTATAGTGACCTAACTGTGTGTTACTTTTAGGATCTTCTCTGTGCTCTCTGCCATCCTGTACCTGGGCAACGTGACGTACAGACAATCAGAAGACGGCCAGGGGCTGGAGGCGGGGCCAGCAGATGTCCTCTATATCCTGTCTGACCTCCTGGAGGTAGAGAAATACATCTAGTTATTTTGCTGATGGATTTTGAGTATTGTCTATTTCAAATGGTCAAATAATGAATTCAGCATTAGCTGTTATTGATACTACATAATGGCGCCTTATTGAATTTGAAAATAAACCATTCACAATCAATCAATATATTTGTCTCGTCTGCTCAAGCTATCAGTCAATCAATATCTTCATTATATCACCTGTTCAAGCTAAAGGACCACCTGTACACAGTCTGCTCTGTTCCTATAGGTCAAACAGCTGACAGTCTGCTCTGTTCCTATAGGTCAAACAGCTGACAGTCTGCTCTGTTCCTATAGGTCAAACAGGAGTTGCTGGTGGAGGCTTTAACGAAGAGGAAACTAATGATGGCCAACAACACCGTAGTTCTACACTACACTCTCGATGAGGTAGGGGTTCTAACATCACATGACAGGGGAAACTCCAATCTGTTGCTATAGCTACCACCTGAAGATTTTTGACATGCCATTTAGCAGAGACTTTTATCCAAACTGACTTAGTCATGGGGGATACACTCAGGTCATGTATGGGCAGAGAAACTTGGACTTATGCGGCTCTTGTTGGCTTGGCAGACCTATTTGTGGTGTTATCCTATAGGCCACAAGTATTTAGATTGTCCTTCCTAGGCTGTAACTATGTTGTTGTTGTTGTCCTTCCTAGGCTGTAACTATGTTGTTGTTGTCCTACCTAGGCTGTAACTATGTTGTTGTTGTTGTCCTACCTAGGCTGTAACTATGTTGTTGTTGTTGTCCTACCTAGGCTGTAACTATGTTGTTGTTGTTGTCCTACCTAGGCTGTAGCTATGTTGTTGTTGTTGTTGTTGTTGTCCTACCTAGGCTGTAACTATGTTGTTGTTGTTGTCCTACCTAGGCTGTAGCTATGTTGTTGTTGTTGTTGTTGTCCTACCTAGGCTGTAACTATGTTGTTGTTGTTGTTGTCCTACCTAGGCTGTAACTATGTTGTTGTTGTCCTTCCTAGGCTGTAACTATGTTGTTGTTGTCCTTCCTAGGCTGTAACTATGTTGTTGTTGTTGTCCTTCCTAGGCTGTAACTATGTTGTTGTTGTTGTTGTCCTTCCTAGGCTGTAACTATTGTTGTTGTTGTTGTTGTCCTACCTAGGCTGTAACTATGTTGTTGTTGTTGTCCTACCTAGGCTGTAACTATGTTGTTGTTGTTGTCCTTCCTAGGCTGTAACTATGTTGTTGTTGTTGTCCTACCTAGGCTGTAACTATGTTGTTGTTGTTGTCCTACCTAGGCTGTAACTATGTTGTTGTTGTCCTACCTAGGCTGTAACTATGTTGTTGTTGTTGTCCTACCTAGGCTGTAACCATGTTGTTGCTGTTGTCCTTCCTAGGCTGTAACTATGTTGTTGCTGTTGTCCTTCCTAGGCTGTAACTATGTTGTTGTTGTTGTCCTTCCTAGGCTGTAACTATGTTGTTGTTGTTGTCCATCCTAGGCTGTAACTATGTTGTTGTTGTTGTCCATCCTAGGCTGTAACTATGTTGTTGTTGTTGTCCTTCCTAGGCTGTAACTATGTTGTTGTTGTTGTCCTTCCTAGGCTGTAACTATGTTGTTGTTGTTGTCCTTCCTAGGCTGTAACTATGTTGTTGTTGTTGTCCTTCCTAGGCTGTAACTATGTTGTTGTTGTTGTCCTTCCTAGGCTGTAACTATGTTGTTGTTGTTGTCCTTCTTAGGCTGTAACTATGTTGTTGTTGTTGTCCTTCCTAGGCTGTAACTATGTTGTTGTTGTCCTTCCTAGGCTGTAACTATCTTGTTGTTGTCCTTCCTAGGCTGTAACTATGTTGTTGTCTTTCCTAGGCTGTAACTATGTTGTTGTCCTTCCTAGGCTGTAACTATGTTGTTGTTGTCCTTCCTAGGCTGTAACTATGTTGTTGTTGTCCTTCCTAAGCTGTAACTATCTTGTTGTTGTCCTTCCTAGGCTGTAACTATGTTGTTGTCCTTCCTAGGCTGTAACTATGTTGTTGTTGTCCTACCTAGGCTGTGACAGCACGGGACTCGATGGCCAAGTCTCTGTACAGCTCTCTGTTTGATTGGATCGTCCTGCACATCAACCACGCTCTGCTCAACAGACGAGACATGGAGGAGGCCGTCTCTGTAAGACAACCATTCACTGTACTAACCCTAACCCAGAGACAACCCGTCACTGTACTAACCCTAACCCAGAGACAACCCGTCACTGTACTGACCCAGAGACAACCCGTCACTGTACTGACCCAGAGACAACCCGTCACTGTACTGACCCAGAGACAACCCGTCACTGTACTGACCCAGAGACAACCCGTCACTGTACTGACCCAGAGACAACCCGTCACTGTACTAACCCAGAGACAACCCGTCACTGTACTGACCCAGAGACAACCCATCACTGTACTAATCCTAACCCAGAGACAACCCGTCACTGTACTGACCCAGAGACAACCCATCACTGTACTAATCCTAACCCAGAGACAACCCATCACTGTACTGACCCAGAGACAACCCATCACTGTACTAATCCTAACCCAGAGACAACCCATCACTGTACTGACCCAGAGACAACCCGTCACTGTACTGACCCAGAGACAACCCGTCACTGTACTGACCCAGAGACAACCCGTCACTGTACTTACCCAGAGACAACCCGTCACTGTACTTCCTACCCAGAGACAACCCGTCACTGTACTGACCCAGAGACAACCCGTCACTGTACTAATCCTGACCCAGAGACAACCCATCACTGTACTGACCCAGAGACAACCCGTCACTGTACTGACCCAGAGACAACCCGTCACTGTACTGACCCAGAGACAACCCGTCACTGTACTGACCCAGAGACAACCCGTCACTGTACTGACCCAGAGACAACCCGTCACTGTACTGACCCAGAGACAACCCGTCACTGTACTAACCCAGAGACAACCCGTCACTGTACTAACCCAGAGACAACCCGTCACTGTACTAACCCAGAGACAACCCGTCACTGTACTAACCCAGAGACAACCCGTCACTGTACTAACCCAGAGACAACCCGTCACTGTACTGACCCAGAGACAACCCGTCAGTCACTGTACTGACCCAGAGACAACCCGTCACTGTACTGACCCAGAGACAACCCGTCACTGTACTGACCCAGAGACAACCCGTTACTGTACTAACCCAGAGACAACCAGTCACTGTACTGACCCTAACCCAGAGACAACCCATCACTGTACTGACCCTAACCCAGAGACAACCCATCACTGTACTGACCCTAACCCAGAGACAACCCGTCACTGTACTAACCCTAACCCAGAGACAACCCATCACTGTACTAACCCCAACCCTAACCTTAACCCTTTCGCTTCACATTCTGTAACGATCACTTCCAGTCAAAACCGCTGCCTCGCCAATTGTTTGACAAACTTTCACTGCAGATAAAACCAAGGTATTAGTAAGAGGGAGTGGTACAGAAGCACTGCTGTGTGACACACGGCCCAGGAGAGGAGAAAAATCAACACAACGGATTCATGACAGAATTCAGCTCAATCAATTGCATTTCAAATATTAATATTATGAATATTATTGTTTGTTTCGTTCCAGTGTTTGTCTATAGGTATCCTGGATATATTTGGTTTTGAGGACTTCCAGACGAACAGCTTTGAACAGTTCTGTATTAACTACTCCATCGAGAAAGTTCACTATTACTTTCATCAGCACGTCTTCACGCTGGAGCAGGTGAATTCTATACACTACTAGTAAACCCTTTACTACACCGCTTAAAGGGTACGTTAATGTAGTCTTTTCCCCTGGGTGATCAATAAAGCATCTATATATTTGTCCACTCATTCATCCATCTATTCACTCATCCATCCACCTATTCACTCATCCATCCATCCACCCACCCCTTCATTCCTTCACTTATCCATCCATCCACCCACCTGTTCATTCCTTCACTCATCCATCCACCCATTAATTCATTCACTCATCCATCCACCCATCCATTCATCCACCCCTTCATTCCTTCACTCATCCATCCATCCATCCACCCACCTATTCATTCCTTCACTCATCCATCCACCCATTAATTCATTCACTCACTCATCCATCCACCCATCCACCCCTTCATTCCTTCACTCATCCATCCATCCATCCATCCACCTATTCATTCCTTCACTCATCCATCCACCCATCCATTCATCCACCCCTTCATTCCTTCACTCATCCATCCATCCATCCATCCATCCACCCCTTCATTCCTTCACTCATCCATCCATCCACACGTTCATTCCTTCACTCATCCATCCAACCATTAATTCCTTCACTCACTCATCCATCCACCCATCCATCCCTTCAGTCATCCATCCATCCCTTCAGTCATCCATCTACCCATCCATCCCTTCAGTCATCCATCCACTCAACTATTCCTTCACTCATCCATCCACTCACTCATCCATCCACCCATTCATCCCTTCAGTCATCCATCTACCCATCCATCCCTTCAGTCATCCATCCACCCGTCCATTCCTTCACTCATCCATCCCTTCAGTCATCCACCCATCCATTCCTTCACCCGTTCATCCCTTCAGTCATCCATCCACCCGTTCATCCCTTCAGTCATCCATCCACCCATTAATTTGTTCATCCATGTATTCCAGGAGGAGTACAAGGCAGAAGGGATCAGCTGGAGTCCCATTGACTACAAAGACAACCTGGGCTGTATCCATCTGATCAGCCAGAAGCCCACTGGACTGTTCCACATACTGGATGAGGAGAGCAAGTAGGTCTAGAAGGAGGGCCCAGAGTTTTACCAGTCAGGTCACATGGTTGTATCTCAATAGACTGTAGTTACATCCTCTCCTTGTTTTAAACCTTTATCAGCACTGATCTAGAGGAAGTGGACAGGTGAAAAGAAGCTTACTGGTTTGGCTTCCTGTCTAGCTTTTTACCAACCTAGGTATTTACAGTTTAGTGTTGAGTGGAGATTCATGAGATTCATCAGTGTTGAGTGGAGATTCATTTAACATTCTAGTCTGTCCACTGTCCTCTCTCTCTCTCCCTCTCTCCATGTCCTCAGTCTCTCCCAGTCCACAGACAACACCCTGTTGGAGAAGTTCAAGCAGCTGCATCATGATAACCCGTACTTTGTCCCCACCGCGGTGATGGAACCAGCCTTCATCATACAACACTTTACTGGGACCATCAAGTACCAGATTAAGGTAGGGATATAAACCAAGGATGTACATATTCTGTACATTAATATTTATGTCATGTAGTACAGCTCTGTCTACACGTGACACTGCCAACTGCCCTTCTCTTAACCCCCTCCCTCTCGCTCTCTCTCTCTCTTCCCCTCCCTCTCACTTTTCCCCTCTCTCTCCTCCCCTCTTCCCCCTCGCTCTCCTCCCCTCTTCCCCCTCGCTCTCCTCCCCTCTTCCCCCTCTCTCTCCTCCCCTCTTCCCCCTCTCTCTCCTCCCCTCTTCCCCCTCTCTCTCTCCTCCCCTCTTCCCCCTCTCTCTCCCCTCTTCCCCCTCTCTCTCCTCCCCTCTTCCCCCTTTCTCTCCTCCCCCTTCCCCCTTTCTCCCCTTCCCCCTTTCTCTCCTCCCCCCCTTCCCCCTCTCTCCCCCCCTTCCCCCTCTCTCTCCTCCCCTCTTTCCCCCTCTCTCTCCTCCCCTCTTTCCCCCTCTCTCTCCTCCCCTCTTTCCCCCTCCCTCTCTCTCCCTCTTCATTTCTCCTCTTCCTCTCCTCCTCTCTGTCAGGATTTCCGGGAGAAGAACACGGACCACATGCGTCCGGAGATCGTGTCGTTACTACGCAGCAGTCAGCGGGCGTTCATGCGTCAGCTGATCGGGTCAGATCCTGTGGCCTTTTTCCGATGGGGAATCCTCCGATCCACCATACACATCATAGCAGTCTTCAAGGAGGCCGGACGCCGCCGTGCAGCCGCAGGTACACTACTTTTTAAGGACATTTACCCTCTCTCCTTGACCTGTCCAATCAGAGCTTTTTAGGGCTTTTCTTCACGACATGAACCAAGCCAGGGGAAAGTCTGGGCCATATTCATTAGTGTATAAGTAGCCTGTAATTGGCCAACAGTTTCTTTTTCCTTGTCAGGTTGAGATGGTTGTGACTTGCCACACTAACGTATGGAGATGATGACGATAAGATTAGTAACATGTTGATAAAGTTGATGATGATGATGATGATGAGGATGGTTAACATGATGTTGAGGATGATGGTTAACATGTTGAGGATGATGGTTAACATGATGAGGATGGTGGTTAACATGATGATGGTTAACATGATGATGAGGATGATGGTTAACATGATGAAGATGATGGTTAACATGATGAGGATGATGGTTAACATGATGAAGATGATGGTTAACATGATGAAGATGATGGTTAACATGATGAGGATGATGGTTAACATGATGAAGATGATGGTTAACATGATGAGGATGATGGTTAACATGATGAAGATGATGGTTAACATGATGATGATGATGATGGTTAACATGATGAAGATGATGGTTAACATGATGAGGATGATGGTTAACATGATGAAGATGATGGTTAACATGATGATGAGAATGATGGTTAACATGATGATGATGGTTAACATGATGATGTGATGGTTAACATGATGAACATGGTTAACATGATGATGAGGATGATGGTTAACATGATGATGAGGATGATGGTTAACATGATGATGAGGATGATGGTTAACATGATGAGGATGATGGTGGTTAACATGATGAGGATGATGGTGGTTAACATGATGAGGATGATGGTGGTTAACATGATGGTTAACATGTTGAGGATGATGGTTAACATGTTGAGGATGATGGTTAACATGTTGAGGATGATGGTTAACATTATGAGGATGATGGTTAACATGATGAGGATGATGGTTAACATGATGAGGATGATGGTTAACATGATGAGGATGATGGTTAACATGATGAGGATGATGGTTAACATGATGAGGATGATGGTTAACATGATGATGAGAATGATGGTTAACATGATGATGAGGATGATGGTGATGGTTAACATGTTGAGGATGATGGTTAACATGATGAAGATGATGGTTAACATGATGAAGATGATGGTTAACATGATGAGGATGATGGTTAACATGATGAGGATGATGGTTAACATGATGATGAGAATGATGGTTAACATGATGATGAGGATGATGGTGATGGTTAACATGATGAGGATGATGGTTAACATGTTGAGGATGATGGTTAACATGTTGAGGATGATGGTTAACATGATGATGAGAATGATGGTTAACATGATGATGAGGATGATGGTTAACATGATGATGAGGATGATGGTTAACATGATGATGAGAATGATGGTTAACATGATCAGGATGATGGTGGTTAACATGATGAGGATGATGGTGGTTAACATGATGATGGTTAACATGTTGAGGATGATGGTTAACATGTTGAGGATGATGGTTAACATGATGATGAGGATGATGGTTAACATGATGAGGATGATGGTTAACATGATGAGAATGATGGTTAACATGATGATGAGGATGATGGTGATGGTTAACATGATGAAGATGATGGTTAACATGAAGAGGATGATGGTTAACATGATGATGAGAATGATGGTTAACATGATGATGAGGATGATGGTGATGGTTAACATGATGAGGATGATGGTTAACATGAGGATGATGATGGTTAACATGATGATGATGATGGTTAACATGATGATGATGATGGTTAACATGATGAGGATGATGGTTAACATGATGAGGATGATGGTGGTTAACATGATGAGGATGATGGTGGTTAACATGATGATGGTTAACATGTTGAGGATGATGGTTAACATGTTGAGGATGATGGTTAACATGTTGAGGATGATGGTTAACATGATGAGGATGATGGTTAACATGATGAGGATGATGGTTAACATGATGATGGTTAACATGATGATGAGGATGGTGGTTAACATGATGATGGTTAACATGATGATGATGATGATGAGGATGATGGTGGTTAACATGATGATGAGGATGGTTAACATGTTGATGAGGATGGTTAACATGATGATGGTTAACATGATGATGAGGATGATGGTTAACATGATGATGAGGATGATGGTTAACATGATGAGGATGATGGTTAACATGATGAGGATGGTGGTTAACATGATGATGATGATGAGGATGATGGTTAACATGATGATGAGGATGATGGTTAACATGATGATGAGGATGATGGTTAACATGATGAGGATGATGGTTAACATGATGAGGATGATGGTTAACATGATGAGGATGATGGTTAACATGATGATGAGGATGATGGTTAACATGATGAGGATGATGGTTAACATGATGAGGATGATGGTTAACATGATGAGGATGAGGATGATGGTTAACATGATGAGGATGAGGATGATGGTTAACATGATGAGGATGAGGATGATGGTTAACATGATGAGGATGAGGATGATGGTTAACATGATGATGAGGATGATGGTTAACATGATGAGGATGGTGGTTAACATGATGATTAGGATGGTGGTTAACATGATGATGAGGATGGTGGTTAACATGATGATGAGGATGATGGTTAACATGATGAGGATGGTGGTTAACATGATGAGGATGATGGTTAACATGATGAGGATGATGGTTAACATGATGAGGATGATGGTTAACATGATGAGGATGGTGGTTAACATGATGAGGATGGTGGTTAACATGATGATGGTTAACATGATGATGAGGATGATGGTTAACATGATGAAGATGATGGTTAACATGGAGAGGCCTGTGTTCTGTGTACTCCACAGGGGAACTGAAGAGGAGACCCATCTTGGCTCTACAGAGACTGGCCAGGTAGGAGAGAGTTACCAGTTAACCCCGGGTGGTAGGAGAGAGTTACCAGATACCCCAGGGTGGTAGGAGAGAGTTACCAGTTAACCCCGGGTGGTAGGAGAGAGTTACCAGATACCCCAGGGTGGTAGGAGAGAGTAACCAGATACCCCTGGGTGGTATGAGAGAGTAACCAGATACCCCTGGGTGGTAGGAGAGAGTTACCAGATACCCCTGGGTGGTAGGAGAGAGTTACCAGATACCCTGGGTGGTAGGAGAGAGTTACCAGATACCCCAGGGTGGTAGGAGAGAGTAACCAGTTACCCTAGGGTGGTAGGAGAGACTTCCCAGATACCCCAGGGTGGTAGGAGAGAGTAACCAGTTACCCTAGGGTGGTAGGAGAGACTTCCCAGATACACCTGGGTGGCAGGAGAGACTTACTAGGTACCCCAGGGTGGTAGGAGAGACCAGATACCCCAGGGTGGTAGGAGAGACTTACCAGATACCCCAGGGTGGTAGGAGAGAGTTACCAGGTACCCCAGGGTGGTAGGAGAGACTTACCAGGTATCCCAGGGTGGTAGGAGAGACTTACCAGGTACCCCAGTGTGGTAGGAGAGACTTACCAGGTACCCCAGGGTGGTAGGAGAGACTTACCAGGTACCCCAGGGTGGTAGGAGAGACTTACCAGGTACCCCAGGGTGGTAGGAGAGACTTACCAGATACACCTGGGTGGAGGGAGAGACATACCACGTACCCCAGGGTGGTAGGAGAGACTTACCAGATACACCTGGGTAGAGGGAGAGACTTACCACATACCCCAGGGTGGTAGGAGAGACTTACCACATACCCCAGGGTGGTAGGAGAGACTTACCACACACCCCAGGTTGGTAGGAGAGACTTACCACACACCCCAGGTTGGAGGGAGAGACTTACCACACACCCCAGGTTGGAGGGAGAGACTTACCACACACCCCAGGGTGGAGGGAGAGACTTACCACACACCCCAGGGTGGTAGGAGAGACTTACCAGGTACCCCAGGGTGGAGGGAGTGACTTACCACACACCCCAGGGTGGAGGGAGAGACTTACTACACACCCCAGGGTGGAGGGAGAGACTTACCACACACCCCAGGGTGGAGGGAGAGACTTACCACACACCCCAGGGTGGAGGGAGAGACTTACCACACACCCCAGGGTGGAGGGAGAGACTTACCACACACCCCAGGGTGGAGGGACACACCCCAGGGTGGAGGGAGAGACTTACCACACACCCCAGGGTGGAGGGAGAGACTTACCACACACCCCAGGTTGGAGGGAGAGACTTACCACACACCCCAGGGTGGAGGGAGAGACTTACCACACACCCCAGGGTGGAGGGAGAGACTTACCACACACCCCAGGGTGGAGGGAGAGACTTACCACACACCCCAGGGTGGAGGGAGAGACTTACCACACACCCCAGGGTGGAGGGAGAGACTTACCACACACCCCAGGTTGGAGGGAGAGACTTACCACACACCCCAGGGTGGAGGGAGAGACTTACCACACACCCCAGGGTGGAGGGAGAGACTTACCACACACCCCAGGTTGGAGGGAGAGACTTACCACACACCCCAGGGATGGCTAATCCTATCCACAGAGGACTGGTGTGGATGCAGGCTTCTGTTCCAGCCAAGCAATAACACACCTGATTCAACTAAACTAATCCTTCTTCTCCATCCACAGCTCCCGGCTGGACTTCTCATTTGACCGGTCTGATGACCACCCTCTGGAGGTGTTAGAGGACATTTTCGTCAGCTATGAGAACAGGAAGTAAGTGGGAATGGTGTGAATGCAGGACGCAGGTTGTTGAGGGAATGTTACATACTGTACTGCGTACATTTTGAACTTCAGTATTTTCAAAAAGAACCCTGCTGAAAGCTAGTCTGCTGTAACCAAGTCTATCATTGTCCCGACGTAAATACAGTTGCCTTCAGAAAGTATTCACACCCCTTGACGTTTTTCTACATTTTATTTTTACAAAGTGGAAAATGGATTTAACTGTTATTGTTTTGATGATCTACACAAAATACTCTGTAATGTCAAAGTGGAGGAACAAAAAATAAAAATAAATGTCTAATATCTTGATTTAGATAAGTGTTCAACCCCCTGAGTTAATACATCACTGTTGGTGTCGATTAGAGCTGTGAGTGTTTCTGGGTAAGTCTCAGAGTGATTAGAGCTGTGAGTGTTTCTGGATAGGTCTCTGAGAGTGAGTAGAGCTGTGAGGCTTTCTGGGTAAGACCCTGAGTGTGATTAGAGCTGTGAGGCTTTCTGGGTAAGACCCTGAGAGTGAGTAGAGATGTGAGGCTTTCTGGGTAAGTCCCTGAGTGTGATTAGAGCTGTGAGGCTTTCTGGAGATGAGTAGAGGCTTTCTGGGTAAGACCCTGAGAGTGAGAGAGTTTCTGAAGTCCCTGAGTGTTAGAGCTGTGAGGCTTTCTGGATAAGACTGTGAGGCTTTCTGGGTAAGACCCTGAGTAGAGCTGTGACCCTGGCTTTCTGGGTAAGACCCTAAGACTTTCCTGAAGACCCTGTGAGTAGAGCTGTAAGACCCTGAGAGGCTTTCTGGGTAAGACCCTAAGACCCTGAGAGTGAGTAGAGCTGTGAGGCTTTCTGGGTAAGTCTCTGAGCGCTTTTCACATCTGGATTGTGCAACATTTGCCCATTTTATTATTTTCACAATTTTTCAAGCTGAACCAGGTTTTCCTCTAGGATTTTCCCTGTGCTGAACTTCATTCCCTTTATTCTTTATCCTGAAAAACTCCCCCGTCCTTAACGATTACAAGCATAACATGATGCAGCCACAACTATGCTTGAAAATATCAAGTAGTGGTACTCAGTAATGTGTTGCATTGGATTTGGCCAAAACATAACACTTTGTATTCAGGACAAATAGTTTATTATTTTGCCAATGTTTTGCAGTATTACTTTACTGCCTTGTTTTTAAACAGGATGCATGTTTTAGAATATTTTGATTCTGTACAGGCTAACTTCTTTTCACTCTATCATTTAGGTTAGTATTGTGGAGTAACTACAATGTTGTTGATGAATCTTCAGGTTTCTCCTATCACAGCCATTAAATCAAATCAAATTGATTTATATAGCCCTTCGTACATCAGCTGATATCTCAAAGTGCCATACAGAAACCCAGCCTAAAACCCCAAACACTTTTAAAGTCACCATTGGTGAAATCCCTGAACAGTTTCCTTCCTCTCCGGCAACTGAGTTATGAAGAACGCCTGTATCTTTGTAGTGACTGGGTGTATTGATACACCATCCAAGGTGTAATTAATAACTTCACCATGCTCAAAGGGATATTCAATGTCGGCCTCTTTAAAAATATATATATATATTCTTTATGAGGCACTGAAAAACCTCCCTGGTCTTTGTGGTTGAATCTGTGTTTGAAATTCACTACTCGACTGACAGCACCTTAAATATAATTGTATGTGTGGGGGTACAGAGATGAGGTAGTCATTCAAAATTATTATGTGACTTGTTAAGCAAATTTTTACTGCTGAACTTATTTAGGCTTGCCCTCACAAAGGTGTTGAATACTTATTAACTCAAGACATTTCACCTTTTCATAAAAATAAAGAAATTGTAAACATTTCTAGGGGCGGCAGGGTAGCCTAGTGGTTAGAGCGTTGGACTAGTAACCGAAAGGTTGCAAGTTAAAATCCCCGAGCTGACAAGGTACAAATCTGTCGTTCTGCCCCTGAACAGGCAGTTAACCCACTGTTCCCAGGCCGTCATTGAAAATAAGAATTTGTTCTTAACTGACTTGCCTAGTTAAATAAAGGTAAAATAAAGGTAAAATAAAAAAACATAATACCACTTTAACAGTATTGTGTGTGTGTGTGTGTGTGTGTGTGTGTGTGTGTGTGTGTGTGTGTGTGTGTGTGTGTGTGTGTGTGTGTGTGTGTGTGTGTGTGTGTGTGTGTGTGTGTGTGTGTGTGTGTGTGTGTGTGTGTGTGTGTGTGTGGCCAATGACGACCAAAAAATCTACACGTAAATGTAATTTAAAAAAATAAAAGTTGAATTCAGGCTGTCACACAACAAAAGGTGTAGAAAGTCCAGGGCTGTGAATACTTTCTGAAGTATCACTGGTCCTTGTCCTTCATCTTTGGCTGGGAAACACAGTTTACCTCCATCTCTCTGTCTTCTCTCCACATAGAAAGACCAAAGGCAGCAAGCGCAAACAGCTCATTCCCAAGGTAATGTATTAGTAGTGGACTTTATCAAAAAGGGATCGATGGGTTTATATTACTGTACTTTTACCTGGGGCCAGGAGTCTTTCCTGGTATGGTTCACGTAGACAGGAAAACCTCATGGCCTTGTCTGTAACCATATTACAACACTATGTCATTGCAGTGCAGGTGTGATTTGATTTGATTAATTTGATTCAAATAAAGCTTTATTTATTTTTTGGTTGGTTGATTGACGTGTGTTGTTCCACAGAATCTGATGAACTCCCGGTCCCTGAAGCACATAGTGGGTCTGACGCGCCACAACCTCACCCCTCGCTCTCTGCTCCACCCACACCCGAGGAAGCAACCGTCCAGCATCAGCGCTCAGTTCCAGGTCTGCTTCCCCAACACAGACACACACACACACACACACACACACACACACACACACACACACACACACACACACACACACACACACACACACACACACACACACACACACACACCCCTACCAGCCTGATCAGAATAGAGTAGCGTTCTGGTGTGTGTGTGTATATCACTTCAAATCCATTAAAGATCACTAATGGGAGCAGCAAACAGCGCGTGGTGCCTCCGTTAACTCTGCTGTCTGGCGTGATGCGATGTTGTTCTGCAGGCGTCTGTCAATCAGCTGCTGGAGACTGTGGGGAGAGCAGAGCCTTTCTTCATCCACTGTATTCGTTCCAATGCCGAGAAGGTAGGATCACATGTGTGCTCTGTACGTAGGACGATAGTGTTTTACACATTGGTCATTTGGCATTCAGTTTTGATGACAGAATTAGTATCACTTTAATGCATTTACTGATGTAACTGTGTGTGTGTGTGTGTGTGTGTGTGTTCCTTATAGAAGGAGATGCTGTTTGACGACGCTCTAGTTTTACAGCAGATGAGGTACACGGGCATGTTGGAGACGGTACGCATCAGGAAGTCTGGCTACAATGCCAAGTTCACCTTTAAGGTAGGATACACCAACAGCGCTGTACAAATGAATGAGCAAATGTCTAAATCTGACCTAATACACATGAAGGGTACCGAACCACTAAATGAGCACAGATACTAAGCCCTCAGATCACTCATGCTGCTGCCGTTCTCTAAAACCAAACTTTTTGAGGTTTTGAAAGCTGGATATAAGAGTGTGTATAAAAAGCAAACCCTGATTGTCTAAAAGGTAATGCTTATTGTTTATTGAGTAATTTTGAGAAGAGATGGCCATATTAGATGCAGTGATTGATGGTGTGTTGATGTAGGAGTTCCTAGAGAGGTTTAAGGTGTTGCTGCCAAAAGAAGCCACCTCAGCACCGAAGGACATAGCGAACCTGCTACAGAAGATGGGCCTGGGACAGAGCACATACCAGATTGGGAAAACTAAGGTAACACTTCTTGGCCCCATATAAAAACATCATAACACTAATACTAAATAAATACATTTGATTTGTTATAGCACTTTTTCAAGAACGGAAAGTACTTTACATATCCCAAATGACGACATCACGACGACATCATCATCACGACAACATAACATTCAAGTAGCCAAGGAAGACTGAATAAAATGTTTTTTTTTATAAATCCAACAGTAAAAGGGAACGGAGTCCAGTGTAAATGTCTTCATCCCTCCCCCAGGTGTTCCTAAAGGAGAGGGAGAGGCAGCATCTGCAGGACACCCTGAACAAGGAAGTGATGCGTCACATCGTCATCCTCCAGCGCTGGTTCAGGGCCTGTCTGATCAGGAGACACTTCCTCTGCAAGAAAGATGCTGCCATCAGAATACAGGTTAGTACCTATATGGTAGAGACCATGATCATTCATGTAGCTATGGAAACCATGATCATACTGGTAGCTATGGAAACCATTGTCATACAGGTAGCTATGGCAGAGACCATGATCATTCATGTAGCTATGGTAGAAACCATGATCATACAGGAAGCTATGTTAGAAACCATGGTCATACAGGTAGCTATGTTAGAAACCATGGTCATACAGGTAGCTATGGAAACCATGGTCATACAGGTAGCTATGGAAACCATGGTCATACAGGTAGCTATGGAAACCATGGTCATACAGTTAGCTATGGAAACCATGATCATACAGGTAGCTATGGAAACCATGATCATACAGGTAGCTATGGAAACCATGATCATGCAGGTAGCTATGGAAACCATGATCATACAGGTAGCTATGGAAACTATGATCATACAGGTAGCTATGGAAACCAGGATCATGCAGGGAGCTATGGAAACCAGGATCATGCACTATTGTTAAGTGACTGTCCCACTGGATGTCATAAGGTGAATGCACCAATTTGTAAGTCGCTCTGGATAAGAGCGTCTGCTAAATGACTTAAATGTAAATGTAAAATGCAGGGAGCTATGGAAACCATGATCATACAGGTAGCTATTGCTTTAAACCACAACAATGGTTGTGGCCTATCCCAGGTCTAGTAAAATAGTATTGTATTTGGGTATTTCCAGAGAGCGCTGTATGATAAATTCTCCCTGGGTTGTGTCCCTGTGTGATAAGGGTAAGATTCATGTTTTTTGTACAATGGTGCAACTATTGTGTCCTAGCTGAATTTCCCTACAGAGACAATAAAGTTGATCTCATCTTCTCCTCTAGCGATGTTGGCTGGCGTTCCGAGCGGACAACAGGTGCCTTGCGGCCACAGTGATCCAGGCGGCATGGAGAGGTTCTCAGGAGAGGACAGACTACTTGAGAAAGAGGAACAGCGTCAAGAAAATGCAGGCACTGATCAGGAACAAACCAGGTCCAGACAGGTACTAAGACTTTATGTATTTGTCTAACTTACTAATGGACAATAAAAGTTGAAGAACTTTAAACTTCAGGGCCCTGAGTTTTTTAACTGACCAGGACAAATGTCTGGCCCTACTTCTAGCACTAAGGCTGAGGGAGAGAAGCCCGCCACGCCTCCCCAGCTCCCTCCCAAAACGCAGTCCAAGCTTCAGTACCAAACCCAGCACCAGAGAAACCTGGAGAGGACGGAGCTGAGGAGGAGGCAGCACAGTGAGGAACACGGTCCCAACAGAAGCCCCGAGACAGGCCCAGAGGTCAATGGACAGAAGGCCGCCCAGAGGAACACAGAGACGGAGAAGAGAGAGGGAAGAGGCTCTCCACCTCCCCTCAACAGACCTCTCTCCTTCCCGCTAGACGCCAAGGCTGGCAGGTACTGTATGTTACACTCCCATTCCTCACCTCTCTCCCGCTCACCCCATTCTTCACCACTTACCTCTCCCACTGTGGTAGCTGATGTGTGGTGAGCTTTCAGGCACTAGCATTCTTACTTTAATACCAACGCACCTGTAGCATACACTATTTGGCATGAAGGATATTTTAAGAGCGCAGACAGCCACTCATCATTTCTAGCGCTTTAAGGCACAAAATGGCTGCCATGGCATCATTCAGGTGGCTGTCGGCTACTTATTGGTAGAGGATGAGTGAGCTCTCATCCCCACCACCAATACAATGTAAAGAGCTTTGATCACCTGCTGGAAAAGTGGTATATAAATTATATTATTACACAATGTATTTGGCAGAATGCTGATTGGCTGACAGCCATGGTATATCAGACCATATACCACGGGTATGACAAAACATGTATTTTTATCTGCTCTAATTTACATTGATAACCAGTTTATAATAGCAATAAGGCACCTCAGGGGTTTGTGTTATATGGCTAATATACAATGGCACTCCGTGTTGCGTCGTGCTAAGATCGGCCCTTAGCCGTAGTATATTGGCCATATACCACACCCTCTTGGGTCTTACTGCTTAAATGTAAAGAGCTTTGAGCACCTGCCTGAAAAGTGGTATAAAAATGTATTATTATACAATGTAAAGTGCTTTGCTAGGTGGAAAAGCACTATAAAAATCCATCTGATGTTTCTTAACAGGGATGGAGAGGGGGAGTCAACCAGACCCTCCCATCACACAGGCTCACTGAAGGGCTGCTCCACCTTGAAGGACAGTAAGGAGCGTACTGAGGGATGGAATGTGAGCAGGAGGGAGGGAGGACACCAGGAAGACCCCCGCACTGAGGTCCAGCGACCCAGGAATATGGAGGGGTTGCTGTGGTATGTTATGTCATGTTACGGTAATGATATGTCATGATATGATAATGATATGGCATGATATGATAATGATATGTCATGATATGATAATGATATGTCATGATACGATAATGATATGTCATGTTACAGTAATGATATGTCATGATACGATAATGATATGTCATGATATGATAATGATATGTCGTGATACGATAATGATATGTCATGATACGATAATGATATGTCATGATACAATAATGATATGTCATGATACAATAATGATATGATAATGATATGTCATGTTACGATAATGATATGGCATGTTACGATAATGATATGGCATGTTACGGTAATGATATGTCATGTTACGATAATGATATGGTAATGATATGTCACGATAATGATATGTCATGTCACGATAATGATATGTCCAGTGGTGTAGCGGAAAGAGTAAACGTGATTTACATACTTTAGAAGAAAAAAAATGTTTACCCAGCTTTTGCGGAAATCGTCTTTGCCAGTACAGCGAGCGGTGCTTTATTCACTGCGATCAGCGTTTACCCACCTGTTTTCTTACCACTACGTCACTGGTTATGTCATGTCTTAGTATTTCTCTTAACTCTACCTGTTAGGACCTTTTCAATGTCCTCTTGATATGATCTTGAATAAGTAGCCAGATATACTCTCATTGGCCAGTTTATTAGGTACACCCAACTAGTACCGGGTCGGACCCCCTTTTGCCTCCAGAACAGTCTGAATTCTTTGGGGAATGGAAATGTTGCTCAATTGGTATCAAGGGACCTAACGTGTGCCATGGAAACATTTCCCACACCATTACACCACCAGCCTGTACCGTTGACACCTGGCAGGATGTGGTCGTGGACTCGTGCTGCTTACGCCAAATCCTGACTCTGCCATCAGCATGACGCAACAGGAACTGGGATTCATCGGACCGGGCAATGTTTTTCCACTCCTCAATTGTCCATTGGTGGTGTTTCTGTGCCCACTGGAGCAGCTTCTTCTTGTTTTTAGCTGATGGGAGTAGAACCTGATGTGGTCGTCTGCTACAAATAGCCAATCCGTGACAAGGACCGACAAGTTGTGTGTTCCCGAGATGCCGTTCTGCGCACCACTGTTATACTGCGACGTTGTTTGTCTGTGGCCCTCCTGTTAGCTTGAACGATTCTTGCCATTCTCTTTCGACCTCTCATCAACGAGCTGTTTTCACCCACAGGACTGCCGCTGATTGGATGGTTTTTGTTTGTCGCACCATTCTTGGTAAACCTTAGACACTGTCGTGCGTGAAAAGCCCAGGAGGCCAGACGTTTCTGAGATACTGGAACCGGCGCTCCTGGCACTGACGATCATACCACGCTCAATGACGCTTAGGTCACTTGTTTTGCCCATCCTAACATTCAAATTGAACAGTAACTGAAGGCTTCTATGCCTGTCTACGGCTTTATATAGCAAGCCACGGCCACGTGACTCACTGTCTGTAGGAGCGAACCATTTTTCGTGAATGGGTGGGGTACCTAATAAACTGGCCACTGAGTTTCCCCATTCTCTGATTGTACTTTCATCAATATATTATAGATATTTCTGGAATTCTAACAAAGAGTTTACAGTTCACATTTCTCTCTGAAAACTCAGGAACTCTGGGTCGGTGTCAGACAGCTCTCCCATCGCTACTGAGGTACTGTTTTCTCATTCTGGGGTACTGTTTTCTCATTCTGAGGTACTGTTTTCTCATTCTGAGGTACTGTTTTTCTCATTCTGAGGTACTGTTTTTCTCATTCTGAGGTACTGTTTTTCTCATTCTGAGGTACTGTTTTTCTCATTCTGAGGTACTGTTTTTCTCATTCTGAGGTACTGTTTTTCTCATTCTGAGGTACTGTTTTTCTCATTCTTGGGTACTGTTTTTCTCATTCTTGGGTACTGTTTTCTCATTCTTGGGTACTGTTTTCTCATTCTTGGGTACTGTTTTCTCATTCTTGGGTACTGTTTTCTCATTCTTGGGTACTGTTTTCTCATTCTTGGGTACTGTTTTCTCATTCTTGGGTACTGTTTTCTCGTTCCGAGGTACTGTTTTCTCGTTCCGAGGTACTGTTTTCTCGTTCCGAGGTACTGTTTTCTCGTTCCGAGGTACTGTTTTCTCGTTCCGAGGTACTGTTTTCTCGTTCCGAGGTACTGTTTTCTCGTTCCGAGGTACTGTTTTCTCGTTCCGAGGTACTGTTTTCTCATACTGTCATAACTCTACTCACTTACATCATTACATGTCACATCTCTGCATATCACATATCACAAAAATGTAGGACCAAACACACATCACAACATTGTGTAAAGAGAGACACCACAACATGGCATATCACATCTCTACGACTCACATCTCTAGATGTCACGTCTCTACGACTCACATCTCTAGATGTCACACCTACACAGGGAGCTAAGATGCTACGGAAAGGGCTACTGTATGTGAAGTGTTGTGTCTAAACATGCTACTGATGTTGACACACCCTTGGATGGATAGAACCCACTCTTCAGCTGGTCAGTAGGATGGATAGAACCCACTCTTCAGCTGGTCAGTAGGATGGATAGAACCCACTCTAAAGCTGGTCAGTAGGATGGATAGAACCCACTCTTCAGCTGGTCAGTAGGATGGATAGAACCCACTCTAAAGCTGGTCAGTAGGATGGATAGAACCCACTCTAAAGCTGGTCAGTAGGATGGATAGAACCCACTCTTCAGCTGGTCAGTAGGATGGATAGAACCCACTCTTCAGCTGGTCAGTAGAATGGATAGATCCCACTCTTCAGCTGGTCAGTAGGATGGATAGAACCCACTCTAAAGCTGGTCAGTAGGATGGATAGAACCCACTCTTCAGCTGGTCAGTAGGATGGATAGAACCCACTCTTCAGCTGGTCAGTAGGATGGATAGAACCCACTCTTCAGCTGGTCAGTAGGATGGATAGAACCCACTCTTCAGCTGGTCAGTAGGATGGATAGAACCCACTCTTCAGCTGGTCAGTAGGATGGATAGAACCCACTCTTCAGCTGGTCAGTAGGATGGATAGAACCCACTCTTCAGCTTGTCACAATGTTGAGGAGAGACAGAGCTCTCTGTAGGGAGAAGGAAGGGGGAAGAGAGAGAGACAGCGCTCTCTTTAGGGAGAAGGAAGGTGGAGGAGAGACAGAGCTCTCTGGAGGGGGAGGAGAGAGCTTTCTGTATAGAGAAGGAGAGACAGAGCTTTCTGTATAGAGAAGGAGAGACAGAGCTTTCTGTATAGAGGAGAGACAGAGCTTTCTGTATAGAGAAGTAGAGACAGAGCTTTCTGTATGGAGAAGGAGAGACAGAGAGCTCTCTGTATAGAGAAGGAGAGACAGAGCTTTCTGTAGGGAGAAGGAAGAGGGAGGAGAGGCAGAGCTTTCTGTAGGGAGAAGGAAGGGTGAGGAGAGACAGAGCTTTCTGTAGGGAGAAGGGGGAGGAGAGACAGAGCTTTCTGTATGGAGAAGGAGAGACAGAGCTTTCTGTAGGGAGAAGGAAGGGGGAGGAGAGACAGAGCTTTCTGTATGGAGAAGGAGAGACCAAGCTTTCTGTAGGGAGAAGGAAGGGGGAGGAGAGACTG
Source organism: Oncorhynchus gorbuscha (assembly GCF_021184085.1). Taxonomy (NCBI): domain Eukaryota; kingdom Metazoa; phylum Chordata; class Actinopteri; order Salmoniformes; family Salmonidae; genus Oncorhynchus; species Oncorhynchus gorbuscha. The sequence goes on along the minus strand of NC_060194.1, from coordinate 42,815,026 downwards.
TATTGTGCTAAGGATCTGGTGGCTGTTGCCGGGCCTGGGATTTATGTGCTACTACTACCCCTACAGACGCTAGGGAAAGGGGATGATCGGAAAACAAACTTCTCTGTTATTAAAGTGATAGTGCAACATTTTTGCACTAAAACCCAGTTTCACCTGATCCTTGACAAAATGTTGCACTGTCCCTTTTAATAGTTTTCTTTCTAGGCACCAACACTCCCCACGTGTTACCTGTTAATAACGACCCACCTGATTGGCCCCTAGCATGGCTGTGTTGTCTCATGTCATACAATCTCAGATGTTCAGTAATTTTGTTTTATCTCTCAGTTTCCGAAATGTTCTGATATTTCCACGGACGGGGCTAGTTTCAGCCTCCCAGATGAGAGCATAACCCGCAGAGACTCCAGCCAATCCCAGCCGACCACTCCTGATAGGTAAAGGCCATTCAGCCAACTAGAACACAGGAGTTATTGTCCATATTTTCACTGGATATGATACGGTATGTCATTATTTTTGTATGGAGTTCTACGAGAGAGTGTCAAATTACGTAAGGCTTATTTTTAATCAAATATATACGTTTTTGTAACGTTTTGGCTGTTACATGTAAGTGGATGTAACTGGCATTCTGGCAACTTTGAGAGAAAAAATGACTTAGTTATGCCTGTTGTTCACACGTATCTACTGTACCCTCTCATTGGCTAGAAAGGTCCCACCTGATCTCGCCTCCTCCCGCTTGCCTTCCATTATTGAGGATGTATATTTCCGTTTTTAGAGCAGTAACTTCTTGTCAATATAATAGATAATCTTTTTTCCTGGACAGAGTGTGGAAAATTCAGAGTTTTCTTTGTCATGGTTACATGTTAACCCATTGTGTTCCACAGGCTTGGCATCTTCAGTAAGTTTCGGAGGAAACGTCCGACTCGAAACTCACAGACAAATGCGTACGGGATGGTGACCAATGAGAATGCACCATCTGGGAAAGGAGGTACTATAATCCCACCCCCTACAGGAAACTGCTCGCTGTGTTGTCCACCTTCAAATCAAATCAAATCCAATTTTATTTGTCACATACACATGGTTAGCAGATGTTAATGCGAGTGTAGTGAAATGCTTGTGCTTCTAGTTCCGACAATGCAGTAATAACCAACAAGTAATCTAACTAACAATTCTAAAACTACTGTCTTATACACAGTGTAAGGGGATAAAGAATATGTACATAAGGATATATGAATGAGTGATGGTACAGGGCAGCATACAGTAGATGGTATTGAGTACAGTATATACATATGAGATGAGTATGTAAACAAAGTGGCATAGTTAAAGTGGCTAGTGATACATGTATTACATAAGGATGCAGTCGATGATATAGAGTACAGTATATACGTATGCATATGAGATGAATAATGTAGGGTAAGTAACATTATATAAGGTAGCATTGTTTAAAGTGGCTAGTGATACCTTTTAGACTGTGCTATGATGAAAACTATTTTAGTGCCTTTCACATCCTGTCTCTCCTCTACTACCATCTAGTGATCAATGGTATAATCTCAACCACGCGTCCTCTATCTGTCTAAACACACACGTATCCTTACCTTACCTATAGCCACCTCTACCTCCTCCCTGTACACTGGGCGCCGTGGTAACAACAGTGAAGGGCGTGGTAACACTACCATCAGGATCAGCCGAGCCACGCGGGTCTCCGAGCAGTGGAATGCTTCTCTGGAACGGGAGATCACCGACACTGATGAGCTCCGACACCTGGATGAGTTCCTGGGGAACCAGGTGGGATACCTGTCTGGCACTCACCTGTAATCACCTCAGCTTCAGGATTGTTTCCGGTTTATTAGGATCTCTAGCCTGGTGTTAGATCTATTTGTGTTGACTTGCTAAGTCATTTTCAAGCACCACAAACTCCAGGTTACCAAACTGATCTGGGTCCAGGCTACCAAACTGATCTGGGTCCAGGCTACCAAACTGATCTGGGTCCAGGCTACCAAACTGATCTGGGTCCAGGCTACCAAACTGATCTGGGTCCAGGCTACCAAACTGATCTGGGTCCAGGCTACCAAAAATATCTGGGTCTAGGCTACCAAACTGATCTGGGTCCAGGCTACCAAAATTATCTGGGTCCGGACTACCAAAGCCTTAGTCTTCAGAGGGTCTTTCATGAGCAGGTTTTGACTGCCTAACTTGCTCAGTCACTCTGTCTCTCTCTCTGTGTCTCTCTCTGTCCGTCTCTCTCTATGTCTCTCGCTCTGTCTGTCTCTTGCTCTGTTTCTGTCTGTCTCTGTCTGTCTCTCGCTCTGTCTGTCTCACTCTCTCTCTCACCCTCCCTCTCTCTCTCACTCTCACTCTGTCGCTCTGTCTCTGTCTCCGTCACTTTGTCTCTGTCTCTCACACGTCTTATTGCAGAGGATTTTAAAGTTGAATCCAGGCTATTTTGAATAGTAGACTACTACTATGAAATAATGTACCTTCCTATACCTCCCAGGTAAACGAGCTGAGGACCAGGGTAAAGGAGCTGTCAGCCACAGAGATGATCTTCCTTACAGCCACCATGCAGTTCAGAGAGACCATAAAGGGCATGTACTCCGTCTTGGTGAGTTTACATCCTGACCATGGCACTAGAAGAGATATGGAGCTTTAGGTTTGTTCATAATTAAGTATGCATGGTATACTATTCAAGCTTAGAAGACTGTCTTGAAAGAGAGATGAAGCCAAATCAACAGTATATATAGAGTTTGACTAGGGCCAGGAGTACACACACGGTAAGAGATTTATAAAGCACTAATTATTTTTATTCTGAGCGTTTATTTTTTTAGCACAGCACTGGTGTGAACATTTTGGATGTGCTGTATATCCTAACACCCCCACACCCTTTCATTAACCCGGTTCCTCTACCCTCCCCTGGTCAACAGAAGCCCCACATCAGCTATAAGGTCCTGATGACGGGCTACTGCAACTGTGTGTCCAGTCATGCTAGAGCCAAGCAGCTGACCGAGGTCAGCCTGGTGGTCAACCTGTTCCAGTCCATCCTGGACGGCTTCATACGGGGAGAGATCAAACGAGAGGGGTTTGGGCTACCGGTCAAGGTAGTTCTGAGTTAGACACAGGCACTCACACGCAGATACTGTATACACACATGCAGGTACACAGACATGTTACGGACACAGTATCTTTGGGTTTGACCTACAGTATCTTTGACTTTACCTTTGACTCTTTTTGAATGCTCCAGAGCAGCAGTTGAAGGTGTAATTTTAAGAGGTTCGGAGATGTATTCCACCCCTGATCGTCTTTTCTATTTGTTGCAGACCGTGAACAAGCCAAAGACAAAAAAGAAAACATTTGTAAGTTATCTCATCACTAAGTTGAATTGGCTCATTATCTCATCACTAAGTTGAATTGGCTCATTATCTCATCACTAAGTTGAATTGGCTCATTATCTCATCACTAAGTTGAATTGGCTCATTATCTCATCACTAAGTTGAATTGGCTCATTATCTCATCACTAAGTTGAATTGGCTCATTATCTCATCACTAAGTTGAATTGGCTCATTATCTCATCACTAAGTTGAATTGGCTCATTATCTCATCACTAAGTTGAATTGGCTCATTATCTCATCACTAAGTTGAATTGGCTCATTATCTCATCACTAAGTTGAATTGGCTCATTATCTCATCACTAAGTTGAATTGGCTCATTATCTCATCACTAAGTTGAATTGGCTCATTATCTCATCACTAAGTTGAATTGGCTCATTATCTCATCACTAAGTTGAATTGGCTCATTATCTCATCACTAAGTTGAATTGGCTCATTATCTCATCACTAAGTTGAATTGGCTCATTATCTCATCACTAAGTTGAATTGGCTCATTATCTCATCACTAAGTTGAATTGGCTCATTATCTCATCACTAAGTTGAATTGGCTCATTATCTCATCACTAAGTTGAATTGGCTCATTATCTCATCACTAAGTTGAATTGGCTCATTATCTCATCACTAAGTTGAATTGGCTCATTATCTCATCACTAAGTTGAATTGGCTCATTATCTCATCACTAAGTTGAATTGGCTCATTATCTCATCACTAAGTTGAATTGGCTCATTATCTCATCACTAAGTTGAATTGGCTCGTTGCGACCAACACTAAGTTGAATTGGCTCGTTGCGACCAACACTAAGTTGAATCTCAGAATATCACTGTCAGAACCCAGGTCAATACAACCCAGGTCAATGGTTCGGCTTGAGTGATGTGTGTTGTGTGTTTCCAGCTCGACAGCCCTTTAGGTCACATGTTTAGTACGTACCAGGTCAACATCAGGCAGTCCTGTGACCTGTGTGGTTTCTACATCTGGGTTATGGAGAAGGCCTACATGTGCAGTGGTGAGTAGCTAGCGATCTGTTGTTCACCATTAAACATAGAATTTGAATATAAAAGATAATTAGAATATAGAAGAGAACATTAGAACATATAATTAGAATATAGAAGAGAACATTTGAACAGAGAATTAGAATATAGAAGAGAACATTTAAAAGAGAATTAGAATATAGAAGAGAACATTTGAACAGAGAATTAGAATATAGAAGAGAACATTTGAACAGAGAATTAGAACATATAATTAGATTTCAGAAGAGAACATTTAAAAGAGAATTAGAATATAGAAGAGAACATTTAAAAGAGAATTAGAATATAGAAGAGAACATTTGAACAGAGAATTAGAATATAGAAGAGAACATTTGAACAGAGAATTAGAATATAGAAGACAACATTTGAACAGAGAATTAGAATATAGAAGACAACATTTGAACAGAGAATTAGAATATAGAAGAGAACATTTGAACATATGATTAGAATATAGAAGAGAACATTTGAACAGAATTTAGACGAGATCTTGTCATTGTGTTATTTTCTCCTCTCTTCTTTTGTTTAGCTTGCAAATTGATATGTCACAAGAAATGCCTTTCCAAAATCATCACTGACTGCTCAACTCGATGTGCCAAGCTGGTGAGCAGTTTGTCAAGTAATGTTTGTCAAGTTCACCAAGTTAAGTCTGACAAATACAATTTTATTAGTCACATGCGCCCAATACAACAGGTGTAAGTAGACCTTATAGTGAAATGCTTACTTACGAGTCCCTAACCAACAATGCAGTTTAAAAAAAATAAGGAAAAAATAATAAGAAATACCAGTAACAAGTCATTAAAGAGCAGCAGTAAAATAACAATAGCGAGACTATTTACAGGGGGGGTACAGATACGGACGGGGTTAATGTGCAGGGGCACCAGTTAGTTGAGGTAATATGTACATGTGAAACGGGGGGGGGGGCGGGGGCGGGCAATGCAAATGGTCTGGGTAGCCATTTGATTAGGTGTTCAGGAGTCTTATGGCTTGGGGGTAGAAGCTGTTTAGAAGCCTCTTGGACCTCTAGAGTTGACGGTACTGCTTGCCGTGTGGTAGCAGAGAAAACTGTTTATGACTAGGGTGGCTGGAATCTTTGACAATTGCTAGGTCCTTCCTCTGACACTGCCTGGTATAGAGGTCCTGGATGACAGGAAGCTTGGCCCCAGTGATGTACTGGGCCATTCGCACTACCCTCTATAGTGCATTGCAGTCGGAGCAGTTGTCATACCAGGCAGTGATGCAACCAGGCAGGATGCTCTCGATGGTGCAGCTGTAGAACCTTTTAAGGATCTCAGGACCCATGCTAAGTCTTTTCAGTCTCCTGAGGGGGAATAGGTTTTGTCGTGCCCTCTTCACGACTGTGTTTGGTGTGCTTGGACCATATTAGTTTGTTGGTGATGTGGACACCAAGGAACTTGAAGCTCTCAACCTGCAGCCCCATCGATGAGAATGGGGGGCGTACTTGGTCCTCTTTTTCCTGTAGTCCACAATCATCTCCTTTGTCTTGATCACGTTGAGGGAGAGGTTGTTGTCCTGGCACCACACAGCCAGGTCTCTGACCTCCTCCCTATAGGCTGTCTGATCGTTGTCGGTGATCAGGCCTAACGCTGTTGTGTCATCGGCAAACTTAATGATGATGTTGGAGTCATGCCTGGCCGTGCAGTCATGAATAAACAGGAGGGGACTGAGCACGCACCCCTAAGGGGTCCCTGTGTTTAGGATCAGCATAGCGGATGTGTTGTTACCTACTCTTACCACCCGGGGGCGGTCTGTCAGGAAGTCCAGGTCCAATTGCAGAGGGAGGTGTTTAGTCCCAGGGTCCTTAGCTTATTGATGAGCTTTGAGAGCACTATGGTGTTGAATGCTGAGCTGTGGTCAATGAATAGCATTCTCACATAGGTGTTCCTTTTGTCCTGGTGGGAAAGTGCAGTGTGGAGTGCAATAGAGATTGCATCATCTGTGGATCTGTTGGGGTGGTATGCAAATTGGGGTGGGTCTAGGGTTTCTGGGATAATGGTGTTGATGTGAGCTATGACCAGCCTTTCAAAGCACTTCATTGCTACAGACGTGAGTGCTACGGGTCGGTAGTGATTTAGGCCGGTTACTTTAGTGTTCTTGGGCACAGGCATTATGGTGGTCTGCTTAAAACATGTTGATATTACAGACTTTGACAGGGAGAGGTTGAAAATGTCCGTGAAGACACTTGCCAGTTGATCAACACATGCTCACAGTACACGTCCTGGTAATCCATCTGGCCCTGCGGCCTTGTGAATGTTGACCAGTTTAAAGGTCTTACTCACTTCGGCTGCAGAGAGCGTGATCACAGTCTTCCCGGAACAGCTGGTGTTCTCAAGCATGTTTCAGTGTTATTTGCCTCGAAGCGCATAGCATAGAAATGATTTAGCTCATCTGCTATGCTCGTGTCACTGGGCAGCTCTCGGCTGTACTTCCCATTGTAGTCTGTAATGGTTTGCAATCCCTGCCACTTCCGACGAGCATCAGAGCCGGTGTAGTAGGATTTGATCTCAGTCCTGTATTGACGCTTTGCCTGTTTGATGGTTCGTCGAAGGGCATAGCAGGATTTCTTATAAGCTTCCCGGATTAGAGTCACACTCCTTGAAAGCGGCAGCTCTACCCTTTAGCTCAGTGCGAATGTTGCCTGTAATCCATGGCTTCTGGTTGGGATATGTACGTACGGTCACTGTGGGGACGACGTCATCAATGCACTTATTGATGAAGCCAATGACTGTTGTGGTGTGCTCCTCAATGCCATCGGAGAAATCCCTGAACATATTCCAGTCTGTGCTAGCAAAACAGTCCTGTAGCTTAGCGTCTGCTTCATCTGAACACTTCTTTATTGATCTAGTCACTGGTGCTTCCTGCTTTCATTTTTGTTGTAAGCAGGAATCAGGAGGATAGAATTATGGTCAGATTTGCCAAATGGAGGGCAAGGGAGAGCTTTAAGCGTCTCTGTGTGTGGAGTGAAGGTGGTCCAGAGTTGTTTTCCTTCCAATGGCACATTTAACATGCTGATTAGAAATTTGGTAAATCAGATTTAAGTTTCCCTGCATTAAAGTCTCCGGCAACTAGGAGCGCCGCCTCTGGGTGAGCGTTTTCTTGTTTGCTTGTGACGGTATACAGCTCATTCAATGCTGTCTTAGTGTCAGCCCCTGACTGTGGTGTTATGTAAACAGCTATGAAAAATACAAATAACTCTCTAGGTAGATAGTGTGGTCTACAGCTTATCATGAGATACTCTACCTCAATCGAGCAATAGCTTGAGAATTCCTTAGATATCGTGCACCAGCTGTTATTTACAAAAATACATTGCCCGCCGCCCCTTGTCTTACAAGATGACACTGTTCTATCCTGCTGGTGCAGCGTATAACCAGCCAGCTGTATGTTGATGGTGTCGTAGTTCAGCCACGACTCCGTGAAGCATAAGATATTACAGTTTTGAATGTCCCGTTGGTAGTTTAATCTTGCGTGTAGGTCATCTATTTTATTCTCCAAAGATTGTACGTTTGCTAGCAGAATGGAAGGAAGTGAGGGTTTATTCGATCGCCTACGAATTCTCAGAAGGCAGCCCGCCCTATTAGCCCCTTTTTCTCCACCTCCTCTTTACGCAAATCACGGGGATCTGGGCCTGTTCCCAAGAAAGCAGTATATTGTTCGCGTCGGGCTCGTCAGACTTGTTAAAGGGAAAAAAGGATTCGCAGTCCTGATGTCCAGAAGTTACTTTCGGTCATGAGAGACTAGCGGCAACATTACGTACAAAATAAGTTTTAAAAAATATATATATTTTAAAAAGTTACAAACAACACAAATAAACAAACAAAAAACACAATCTGTTGGGGACACGTAAATGTCTGCATTCTTTTCCGGCTCCATTTTTAACTCCATTATAACAAGTAAAGTTAACTTAGTGAAGTAAAGTTTGTCAAGACTATTGATTAATCCTGTGTGTTAGGACGATGGAGAACCTGGCTGTCTGCACTTTGGGGTGCAGGTGTGTGTACTGACCAGTAAGACCTATCCGATCCCCATGGTACTTCTGATGATGCTGGAGCATGTTGAGATGAATGGCCTGTACACAGAGGGCCTCTACCGTAAATCTGGTTCTGCCTCGCACGCCAGGGAATTACACCAACTACTGGAGATAAGTAAGTTCATTTTTCCAGAAAACATTATTTTCCTATTGAATGTATTATGTGGGAACCATCTGCCTAGACACTGGTGTCAGAACAGAGGACCTACCAGCTGCTATGAACAACATAGAACTATGGCATGACATCATCCGGCGCATTGCAAGTACCGGTAGGAACTACCGTAAAATTAAGTGCAATCTCTTCTTTTTTTTTTGTCAGACCCTGAGACGGCGACTCTGGAGAACTACTCCATCCACACGGTGACTGGCCTGGTGAAACGCTGGTTCAGAGAGCTGCCTGACCCCCTCCTGACTTACCGCCTCTACAAGGACTTCCTGCACGCCGTTGGTGAGTCTGTCTGATGGGTCCTGTTCAGAATGTCACAGCGTAGCAAAAAGGTTTAAAAATCTATGTTTTGCATGTACAGAGTTGACAGTGAAATCCATTTCAAATACTTGCGTGCTTCATTTAGCCTGCCCACTTAGCTACAATTGACCCAATGGTATAGTCCCAAAAGTGCAAACTCTGCAGACCCCCGCCCACCCTGCACACCAGGCAGTCAAGCTAAATCAAGCAAACCTCAAGTACTTGAAATAACTACTGTATATTTGACATTGTGACATTTCATGTGCAGAGTTGCCAGAGCAATCTGAGCGGCTTCGTGCGGTCTACCAGAAACTGGACGAGCTTCCCTCCGCTAACTTCAAAACACTGGAGAGATTGGTCTTTCACCTGGTCAGGTAGGTTTTTCCCCTCTTTCACCTGGTCAGGTAGGTTTTTACCCCCCTTTCACCTGGTCAGGTAGGTTATACCCCCCTTTCACCTGGTCAGGTAGGTTATATAACCCCCCTTTCACCTGGTCAGGTAGGTTATATAACCCCCCTTTCACCTGGTCAGATAGGTTATACCCCCCTTTCACCTGGTCAGCTAGGTTATACCCCCCTTTCATCTGGTCAGGTAGGTTATACCCCTCTTTCACCTGGTCAGGTAGATTATATAACCCCCCTTTCACCTGGTCAGGTAGATTATATAACCCCCCTTTCATCTGGTCAGGTAGGTTATACCCCTCTTTCACCTGGTCAGGTAGGTTATATAACCCCCCTTTCACCTGGTCAGGTAGGTTATATACCCCCCCTTTCACCTGGTCAGGTAGGTTATATACCCCCCCTTTCATCTGGTCAGGTAGGTTATACCCCCCTTTCACCTGGTCAGGTAGGTTATACCCCCCTTTCATCTGGTCAGGTAGGTTATACCCCCTTTCACCTGGTCAGGTAGGTTATATACCCCCCTTTCACCTGGTCAGGTAGGTTATATACCCCCCTTTCATCTGGTCAGGTAGGTTTTACCCCCCTTTCACCTGGTCAGGTAGGTTATATAACCACCCCTTTCATCTGGTCAGGTAGGTTATATAACCACCCCATTTCATCTGGTCAGGTAGGTTATATAACCACCCCTTTCATCTGGTCAGGTAGGTTATATAACCACCCCTTTCATCTGGTCAGGTAGGTTATATAACCACCCCTTTCATCTGGTCAGGTAGGTTATATAACCACCCCTTTCATCTGGTCAGGTAGGTTATATAACCACCCCTTTCATCTGGTCAGGTAGGTTATATAACCACCCCTTTCATCTGGTCAGGTAGGTTATATAACCACCCCTTTCATCTGGTCAGGTAGGTTATATAACCACCCCTTTCATCTGGTCAGGTAGGTTATATAACCACCCCTTTCATCTGGTCAGGTAGGTTATATACCCCCCTTTCATCTGGTCAGGTAGGTTATATAACCCCCTTTCTGTTTTTCACTCTTTCACACATATGTGTATTCATGTTGACTGTTGTTTGTAAATCACCATCTATCGTACAAAGGCTTTCCCACTATCCTTGAACTTAGGTCCCTGAGTTTTCCCTAACCACGTGACCTGAGCACGGAAAACTCTGGGCCCCCGGCTTTTGCCACAGGTCATTTATAACCATGTTGTGTTTTAGGACGATAATAGACGTGCTGTGTCAGATCTTGATGGAGTTTTTTTGTTTGTTTTTACTTCCTCCAGAGTGGCAAAGGAGGAAGAACACAACAGGATGTCAGCAAACTCCCTGGCCATAGTGTTTGCCCCCTGCATCCTGCGATCCCAAGACACCACTGACCCCTTCCTAGTCATGAAGGACGTCTCCAAGACAACCACGTGAGTCTACATAGGGAAAAGTTTACATAAGCACATCCAATGTCTTTGAGCAGGTATTAGATATCACAAAAATATGTTCAGCAAACATTAAGAGAGACTACACAATGGAATACAGTATATGCTATTTCCCAGTTTAGGGTTAAATGTATGTACACACATTATCTCTCAAGGTAGGAAGCAGTCAGTCCTTAGTAAGCATTCTGTTATTATTTTTTGTTGTCAGAAGCCCTAACCCCTGACGTTTGCTCTCTCCCCCAGGTGTGTGGAGATCCTGATCTCCGAACAGTTCAGACGGTACACTGAGAAGATGAAGGATATCACCGAGCTGGAATACGCTGAGGCCTTGGCCGTCAACCAGCTCAAACTCAAGAGACGGAACACTGTAAGGACAGTGAGCTTACACCGTACTCCATAATGTTGTCACGAAGTTGGAAGCACAGAATCATCTATAATGTCACTGTATGCTGTAGCGTTAAGATTTCCCTTCACTGGAACTAAGGGGCTTAGCCCGAACCATTAAAAACAGCCCCAGACCATTATTCCTCATCCACCAAACTTTACAGTTGGTATTATGCATTGGGGCAGGTTGCGTCCTCCTGGCATCCGCCAAACCCAGATTCGTCTGTTGTACTGCCAGATGGTGAAGCGTGATTCATCACTCCAGAGAACACGTTTCCACTGCTCCAGAGTCCAATGGCGGCGAGCTTTACACCACTCCAGCAGACACTTGGCATTACGCATGGTGATCTTAGGCTTGTGTGCGGCTGCTCGGCCATGGAAGCCTATTTCGGGAAGCTTCCGATGAACAGTTCTTGTGCTGACGTTGCTTCCAGAGGCAAATGGAACTCGGTAGTGAGCACCCAGTGGTCCCGTTCTGTGAGCTTGTTGCGGCCTACCACTTTGCAGCTGAGCCGTTGTTGCTCCTAGACGTTTCCAATTCCCAATAACAGCACTTACAGTTAACCGGGGCAGCTCTAGCAGGGCAGACATTTTAAGAACTGACTTGTTGGAAAGGTGGCATCCTATGACGGTGCCACGTTGATGCCATGTCACTAAGCTCTTCAGTAAGGCCATTCTATTGCCAATATTTTTCTGAGGAGATTTTATGGCTGTGTGTTCGATTTTACACGCCTGTCAGCAACGGATGTAGCTGAAATAGCCAAATCCACTAATTTGAAAGGGTGTCCACATACATTTGGCCATGTAGTGTATCTATTCTGATCACCCTTTAATGCTCTACTGTGAATATAAACTTGATATACTGAGAATATCTGTGAATACGGACATGGATCACTGTGGGACGTTCCATCATTCCCAGTGAGAATGTCACTTTGGGAATGCCAGGTTCCCTAAAGCGGTTTGTGTTCCTGTCTCTGGTGCATTGACTCATCTCTACTGTATATCTACAGATCTCAGAGAAACCTCCATCGGAGCTGGACGCCCCTCACATGGACAACCTTGACCCGTTGGATATAGACATGGAATCAGAGAGGAACCTCATCGAAAGGATAAAATCCATCAAGCAGGAGAAGTGAGTGACGAGATGGAGACTCCTCTCTTTCTCTGTTGTCGGGGGCAACGTGTCGTGTAAAAGAGAAACACTGTCTTAGTTGGTACTGTAGAAGCTGTTTAGTTCTGTATGTTTCATGGTGTTAATGTGTTTTAGTTCTGTATGTTTCATGGTGTTAATGTGTTTTAGTTCTGTATGTTTCATGGTGTTAATGTGTTTTAGTTCTGTATGTTTCATGGTGTTAATGTGTTTTAGTTCTGTATTCGTGGTGTTAATGTTTTAGTTCTGTATGTTTCGTGTTAATGTGTTTTAGTTCTGTATGTTTCATGGTGTTCATGTGATTGTAACGTAATGGACTCTGTGAAATTATATGACTGTTATAGTTAGTATGTTACAGCTGGCACCAGATGCCATACAGCTTGGCTCAGTGTTTTGTCAAACCGTTCCTGGAAGGGTGTGTGTTTGTGTTTTTCAGGGAGGAGCTGGCGTGCAGGTTGCCAGAGCTGGAGCAGGAGAATTCCGACAACGACAACCTGGACTCTGAGTCATCAATCAGCTCAGAGAGCCTGGACTCAGAAGGTCAGTAGAGGGGTGGTTTAGGACTACACCATCCTGCTAGATGCAGGGGTGGACAACTCCAGTCCTCTGGGGCCTGATTGGTGTCTCCATTCATAGCAAACACAGCTGATTAATCAAATTGCGGTCTAAACTGAAGATCATGATTAGTTGATTATTGGAGTCAGGTGTGTTAGCTGGGGCAAAACTGTGACACCAATCAGGCCCACCCGAGGACTGGAATTGTTCACCCCCGTTAGAGGACAGTGGGGAGCCTGGAGACTGAGGTCCGTAGAAAGGTTGGGTAGGCCATAACCATCCTCTGCCTTCTTGCACTTCAACTGTTTGTTTTCACTAAGGCTTTATATTACAGCCCACTGTTACAGCCTATTCTTTATATTACAGCCTATTCTTTATATTACAGCCTATTCTTTGTTACAGCCTATTCTTTATATTACAGCCTATTCTTTATATTACAGCCCACTGTTACAGCCTATTCTTTATATTCCTCAACTTCCGGCGCCGACTGAGATGGCCGCCTCGCTTCGCGTTCCTAGGAAACTATGCAGTTTTTTGTTTTTTTTACGTGTTATTTCTTACATTAGTACCCCAGGTCATTTCATTACATACAGTCGAGAAGAACTACTGAATATAAGATCAGCGTCAACTCACCATCAGTACGACCAAGAATATGTTTTCCGCGACGCGGATCCTGTGTTCTGCCTTACAAACAGGACAACGGAATGGATCGCATGCAGCGACCCAAGGAAACGACTCCGAAAAAGAGGGAAACGCGGTGTTCTGGTCAGACTCCGGAGACGGGCACATCGCGCACCACTTCCCAGCATTCTTCTTGCCAATGTCCAGTCTCTCGACAACAAGGTTGATGAAATCCGAGCAAGGGTGGCATTCCAGAGGGACATCAGAGACTGCAACGTTCTCTGCTTTACGGAAACATGGCTTACTGGGAAGACGCTATCCAGGGCGGTGCAGCCAACGGGTTTCTCCACGCATCGCGCCGACAGAAACATACATCTCTCTGGTAAGAAGAGTGGCGGGGGCGTATGCCTCATGACTAACGGGACATGGTGTGATGAAGGAAACATACAGGAACTCAAATCCTTCTGTTCACCTGATTTAGAATTCCTCACAATCAAATGTAGACCGCATTATCTTCCAAGAGAATTCTCTTCGATTATAATCACAGCCATATATATCCCCCCCCAAGCAGACACATCGATGGCTCTGAACGAACTTTATTTAACTCTTTGCAAACTGGAAAACATTTATCCGGAGGCTGCATTCATTGTAGCTGGGGATTTTAACAAAGCCAATCTGAAAACAAGACTCCCTAAATTTTATCAGCATATCGATTGCGCAACCAGGGGTGGTAAAACCTTGGATCATTGTTACTCTAACTTCCGCGACGCATATAAGGCCCTGCCCCGCCCCCCTTTCGGAAAAGCTGACCACGACTCCATTTTGCTGATCCCTGCCTACAGGCAGAAATTAAAACAAGAGGCTCCCACGCTGAGGTCTGTCCAACACTGGTCAGAACAAGCTGACTCTACACTCCAAGACTGCTTCCATCACGTGGACTGGGACATGTTTCGTATTGCGTCAGATGGAAATATTGACAAATACGCTGATTCGGTGTGCAAGTTCATTAGAACGTGCGTCGAAGATGTCGTTCCCATAGCAACGATAAAAACATTCCCAAACCAGAAACCGTGGATTGATGGCAGCATTCGCGTGAAACTGAAAGCGCGAACCACTGCTTTTAATCAGGGCAAGGTGTCTGGTAACATGTCCGAATATAAACAATGCAGCTATTCCCTCCGCAAGGCTATTAAACAAGCTAAGCGTCAGTACAGAGACAAAGTGGAATCTCAATTCAATGGCTCAGACACAAGAGGCATGTGGCAGGGTCTACAGTCAATCACGGACTACAAGAAGGAACCCAGCCCAGTCACGGACCAGGATGTCTTGCTCCCAGGCAGACTAAATAACTTTTTTGCCCGCTTTGAGGACAATACAGTGCCCCTGACACGGCCTGCAACGAAAACATGCGGTCTCTGCTTCACTGCAGCCGAGGTGAGTAAGACATTTAAACGTGTTAACCCTCGCAAGGCTGCAGGCCCAGACGGCATCCCCAGCCGCGCTCTCAGAGCATGCGCAGACCAGCTGGCCGGTGTGTTTACGGACATATTCAATCAATCCCTATACCAGTCTGCTGTTCTCACATGCTTCAAGAGGGCCACCATTGTTCCCGTTCCCAAGAAAGCTAAGGTAACTGAGCTAAACGACTACCGCCCCGAAGCACTCACTTCCGTCATCATGAAGTGCTTTGAGAGACTAGTCAAGGACCATATCACCTCCACCCTACCTGACACCCTAGACCCACTCCAATTTGCTTACCGCCCAAATAGGTCCACAGACGATGCAATCTCAACCACACTGCACACTGCCCTAACCCACCTGGACAAGAGGAATACCTATGTGAGAATGCTGTTCATCGACTACAGCTCGGCATTCAACACCATAGTACCCTCCAAGCTCGTCATCAAGCTCGAGACCCTGGGCCTCGACCCCGCCCTGTGCAACTGGGTACTGGACTTCCTGACGGGCCGCCCCCAGGTGGTGAGGGTAGGCAACAACATCTCCTCCCCGCTGATCCTCAACACGGGGGCCCCACAAGGGTGCGTTCTGAGCCCTCTCCTGTACTCCCTGTTCACCCACGACTGCGTGGCCACGCACGCCTCCAACTCAATCATCAAGTTTGCGGACGACACAACAGTGGTAGGCTTGATTACCAACAACGACGAGACGGCCTACAGGGAGGAGGTGAGGGCCCTCGGAGTGTGGTGTCAGGAAAATAACCTCACACTCAACGTCAACAAAACTAAGGAGATGATTGTGGACTTCAGGAAACAGCAGAGGGAACTCCCCCCTATCCACATCGATGGAACAGTAGTGGAGAGGGTAGCTAGTTTTAAGCTCCTCGGCATACACATCACAGACAAACTGAAATGGTCCACTCACACTGACAGCGTCATGAAGAAGGCGCAGCAGCGCCTATTCAACCTCAGGAGGCTGAAGAAATTCGGCTTGTCACCAAAAGCACTCACAAACTTCTACAGATGCACAATCGAGAGCATCCTGGTGGGCTGTATCACCGCCTGGTACGGCAACTGCTCCGCCCTCAACCGTAAGGCTCTCCAGAGGGTAGTGAGGACTGCACAACGCATCACCGGGGGCAAACTACCTGCCCTCCAGGACACCTACACCACCCGTTGTTACAGGAAGGCCATAAAGATCATCAAGGACATCAACCACCCGAACCACTGCCTGTTCACCCTGCTATCATCCAGAAGGCGAGGTCAGTACAGGTGCATCAAAGCTGGGACCGAGAGACTGAAAAACAGCTTCTATCTCAAGGCCATCAGACTGTTAAACAGCCACCACTAACATTGAGTGGCTGCTGCCAACACACTGTCATTGACACTGACCCAACTCCAGCCATTTTAAAAATGGGAATTGATGGGAAATGATGTAAATATATCACTAGCCACTTTAAACAATGCTACCTTATATAATGTTACTTACCCTACATTATTCATCTCATATGCATATGTATATACTGTACTCTACATCATCGACTGCATCCTTATGTAATACATGTATCACTAGCCACTTTAACTATGTCACTTTGTTTACTTTGTCTACACACTCATCTCATATGTATATACTGTACTCGATACCATCTACTGTATGCTGCTCTGTACCATCACTCATCCATATATCCTTATGTACATATTCTTTATCCCCTTACACTGTGTATAAGACAGTAGTTTTGGAATTGTTAGTTAGATTACTTGTTGGTTATCACTGCATTGTCGGAACTAGAAGCACAAGCATTTCGCGGCACTCGCATTAACATCTGCTAACCATGTGTATGTGACAAATAAGATTTGATTTGATTTATTACAGCCCACTGTTACAGCCTATTCTTTATATTACAGCCTATTCTTTATATTACAGCCCACTGTTACAGCCTATTCTTTATATTACAGCCTATTCTTTATATTACAGCCCACTGTTACAGCCTATTCTTTATATTACAGCCTATTCTTTATATTACAGCCCACTGTTACAGCCTATTCTTTATATTACAGCCTATTCTTTATATTACAGCCCACTGTTACAGCCTATTCTTTATATTACAGCCCACTGTTACAGCCTATTCTTTATATTACAGCCCACTGTTACAGCCTATTCTTTATATTACAGCCCACTGGTACAGCCTATTCTTTATATTACAGCCTATTCTTTATATTACAGCCTATTCTTTATGTTACAGCCTATTCTTTATATTACAGCTCACTGTTACAGCCTATTCTTTATGTTACAGCCCACTGTTACAGCCTATTCTTTATATTACAGCCCACTGTTACAGCCTATTCTTTATTTTACAGCCCAGATAGAAACTTAGAAATGACTTATGAAAACAGTAACTTAATAAGTGCGTTGTGATTGTATTACTATGAGATTCTTAAACCGGGCTGTAAAATAAAGTCTTGTTTTTCTTTTACTGGGACATTGGTTGACACACAGTATTTGAATTATTTTTACCAATCTCCTGCTAGCCAACTCCTCGCTATATTACGGGAGAGATTTGAAGAAAGAAGTGGTGTATTCCCTGTTAAAGTGGGTCATAACCAGGTGAATGATTTACTGACAGACCTACCAGTAACTTTGGTATTTCTGTGTTTTTTGCGTAACCAGGCAACAGTAACTACGTTATTTCTGGGTTTTGTGTAACCACGCAACAGTAACTATGTTATTTCTGGGTTTTGTGTAACCAGGTAACAGTAACTATGGTATTTCTTGGTGTCTTAGTTCATTTCTGACTGAAGAACCTTTTTTTATTATTATTATCAGGAGCAGGCAGACTGTATCAGCCTGTTGTACGAGCCTGGTCCCAGATCGGTATGCACGTCGTGTAGCTCAGTTGGTAGAGCATGGTGCTTGCAAGAGCCAGTATAGTGGATTTGATTCCCGGGACCACCTAAATGTCTAATATTATATTAACTCCTCTGATTCTCATTGT
Source organism: Oncorhynchus gorbuscha (assembly GCF_021184085.1). NCBI lineage: Eukaryota > Metazoa > Chordata > Actinopteri > Salmoniformes > Salmonidae > Oncorhynchus > Oncorhynchus gorbuscha. Next base: position 42,797,120 of record NC_060194.1, on the reverse strand, counting down.
CATTCCCAGCACCTACAGATCTGGGACCAGCTGCTATTAGATTCATTCAGAGTGTCTCTACCAGGCCCTGTTTTAACCAGCCAGCTGGTCCCAGATCAGTATGTGGTTTAGCCAACGCTTCTTAATAATCCAGACTTTCTCCACCAGGCAGAATGAACCTGTTGTGGAGGAGCCCGAGGCAGGAGTGCCCTCCTAAGCCACCTGACCTGACCCAGAGAACTACTACAGCCACTGACCAGGCTAGATGGATAGAACCCCCAGCCCACAACAAAACCAGGAGCAGGAACTTCTCAGAGCTGGACATCCCTTTCATAGATGAGGAAGAGGACTAGCCTGGGTGCCAGTCTGTTTTTGCTCCAAATGGAATTATCATGCCAAACATGGCTGTACAATGACAGCAATGGAGTTGGAAAGAGCACTAAACAGATCTGGGACCAGGCTAGAGGACATCTAGGATGGGGCCATAATTGTCATACACGAAGCTAATCCTTCGACTGATAGCATTGGAGCTGTATTATGGCAACAAGAACCAAGCACATGATGTATATTTTCCTACATCCATTTGTGTGTGTGTGTGTGTGTGTGTGTGTGTGTGTGTGTGTGTGTGTGTGTGTGTGTGTGTGTGTGTGTGTGTGTGTGTGTGTGTGTGTGTGTGTGTGTGTGTGTGTGTGTGTGTGTGTGTGTGTGTGTGTGTGTGTGTGTGTGTGTGTAATGATCAAAGCTCAAATCAAATCTAATTTTATTTGTCACCTGCGCCGAAAACAACAGATGTCGACCTTACCTTAAAATGCTTAGTTTTTAAAAGGTAAGAAGAATGTGCTAACTTAATCTAGGGGAAATAGTAACACAATAAGGGGGCTGTATACAAGGGGTACCTATACCAAGTCAATGTGAAGGGGTACGGGTTAGTCTAGGTAACTGAGGTAATATTTACAGGACCAGTCAAAAGTTTGGACACATCTACTCATTCAAGAGTTTTTCTACATTTGTACTATTTTCTACATTGTAGAATAATAGTGAAGACATCAACATTATGAAATAACACATATTAAATAATGTACGTAGTAACCCAAAAAGTGTAAAACAAATAAAAATATATTTTAGATTCTTCAAAGTAGCCACCCTTTGCCTTGATGGACAGATTTGCACACTCTTCGCAAAAGTCTTGAAGGAGTTCCCACATATGCTGAACACTTATTGGCTGCTTTTCCTTCACTCTGTGGTCCAACTCATCCCAAACCATCTCATTTGGGTTGAGGTCAGGTGATTGTGGAGGCAAGGTCATTTGATGCAGCACTCCATCACACTCCTTGGTCAAATAGTGTGTTTTGGGTCATTGTCCTGTTGAAAAACAAATGATACTCCCACTAAGCGCAAACCAGACGTGATGACGTATCGCTGTGGTAGCCATGCTGGTTAAGTGTGCCTTGAATTCTAAATGAATCACTGACAGTGTAACCAGCAAAGCACCATCACACCACCTCCTCCGTGCTTCACGGTGGGAACCACACATGAGGAGATCATCTGTTCACCTACTCTGCGTCTCACAAAGACACGGCGGTTGGAACCAAAAATCTACAATTTGAACTCATCAGACCCAAGGACAGATTTCCACTGGTCAAATCAAATCAGTTTGTCACGTGTGCCGAATACAACAGTGAAATGCTTACGTTTAATGTCCATTGCTCGTGTTTCTTGGCCCAAGCTTGTCTCTTCTTATTATTGGTGTCGTTTAGTAGTGATTTCTTTATTGCAATTGGACCAAGAAGGCCTGATTCACGCAGTCTCCTCTGAACAGTTGATGTTGAGATGTGTATGTTACTTGAACTATGTGAAGCATTTATTTGGGCTGTAATCTGAGGTGCAGTTAACTCTAATGAACTTGTCCTTTGCAGCAGAGGTAACTCTGGGTCTTCCTTTCCTGTGGTGGTCCTCATGAGAGCCAGTATCATCATAGAGCTTGATGGTTTTTGCAACGGCACTTGAAGAAACTTTTAAAGTTCTTAAAATTTTCAAAAATGACTGGCCTTCATGTCTTAAAGTAATGATGGACTGTCATTTATCTTTGCATATTTGAGCTGTTCTTGCCATAATATGGACTTGGCTTTTACCAAATAGGGCTATCTTCTGTATACCACCCCTATCTTGTCACAACACAACTGATTGGCTCAAATGCATTAAGAAGGAAAGAAATTCCACAAATGAACTTTTAACAAGGCACACCTTTTAATTGAAATGCATTCCAGGTGACTATCTCGTGAAGCTGGTTGAGAGAATGCCAAGAGCGTGCAAAGCTGTCATCAAGGCAAAGGGTGGCTAATTTGAAGAATCTCAAATATAAAATATATTTTGATTTGTTTAAACACTTTTGGGGGTTACTACATGATGCCATGTGTTATTTCATAGTTTTGATGTCTTCACTATTATTCTACAAGTAGAAAATAGTAAGAAAGACCCTTGAATGAGTAGGTGTGTCCAAATGTTTGACTGGTACTGTACATGTAGGTAGGGGTAAAGCGACTATGCATAGATAATAAACGGAGTAGCAGCAGTGTATGTGAAGCGTGTGAATGTATGTATGTGTGTGTGTCTGAGTTTTTGTGTAGTGTGTGTGGCTAGAGTCCAGTGAGGGTACATCGAGCCTGTGCAAGAAAGTCGGTGCAATTTTTTTGAATAACTAAGAGATGGCCACCCGGAATATGTAAATTGTCCGGGTGGCCATTTGATTAACTGTTCAGCAGTCTAATGGCTTGGGGGTAGAAGCTCTCAAAGAGCCTTTTGGTCCTAGACTTGGCGCTACGGTACCGCTTGCCATGTGGTAGCAGAGAGAACAGTCTGTCACTTACATTTTTACATTTTAGTCATTTAGCAGATGCTCTTATTCAGAGCGACTTACAGTAGTGAGCGCATACATTTTTATATTTGTTCGTACTGGGCCACTGTGGGAATCGCACCCACAACCCTGGCAAGTGCCGTGCTCTACCAACTGATCTTCCTTTCGACACCGCCTGGTATAGAGATCCTGGATTGCAGGAAGCTCGGTCCCAGTGATGCACTGGGCCATACACACTGGTTATGCAACCAGTCAGAATGCTATCGATGGTGCAGCTGTAGAACCTTTTGAGAATCTAGGGACCCATGCGAAATCTTTTCAGCCTCCTGAGGGGGGAATAGGTGTTCTCGTGCCCTCTTCAAGACAGTCTTGGTGTGTTTGAACCATGATAGGGTCCTTAGTGACATGAACACTAGGGAACATGAAGCTCTCGTTCTGCTTCTATGCCACCTAGTTTGGTACTTTGTGAAATAAATGTACTATTTTATTGATAATTAACCTCCAATGAAAACAATACAGTCAAGATTGTTTTAAGGTTATCAGCATATTTGTGTTTTTCTGTTTTCTTTGAAATTGAGATGGATATTTTCACCTTGGTCCTCCTTTTTTTTATTAACAATATATTTATTGACATATTTTCACATTTTCACAAGCACCCCCCCCCCCCAAAAAACATGACAATTAAAGGTTGACTCATCTAAATGATATAGACACAAGCAGCACTGAAGAGATTGCAATGAGCGAGATGCAAGACTTTGCTCTTAAGACTGGAATCATGAATCTGCATGAGTTTGCTTCACAGAGTTACAATGTGAAGCGTACAGGACCAAAACAGTGGAGAAGTTTAACCTCACTTCAATGTTCTTAGTTGTTGCTTAACTTGACCGACAATGCTATTTACTTTGAGCATCTACTTCATATCTCTGAGTCTACCTTTTAAGATAATGCACCTTCTCTCTCCCTCATCATAGATTTAAATGACTGCCTGCTCACATCTGTAATGTTGTATATTACTTTTTCATGTCTGTGTATTATGAATGGGGTCATTCCCAAATTATACTGAGCAAAAATGTAAACGCAACCATTTCTAAGATTTCACTGAGTTATAAGAAAATCAAGACAATTGAAATAAATAAATTAGGCCCTAATTTATGGATTTCACATGACTGGGCAGTGGTGCAGCCATGGGTGGGCACAGGCCCACCCACTGTGGAGCCAGGCCCAGCCAATCAGAATGAGTTTTTCCCACACAAAAGGGCTTTATGACAGACAGAAATACTCCTCGGGCACAACAAAAAATATAAATAATAAAATATAAATAAATGAAAAGTGTTGGTCCCGTGTTTCATGAGCTGAAACTTAAAGATCCCAGAAATTTTCCATACGCACAAAAAGTTTATTTCTCTCCAATTTTGTTTACATCCTTGTTAGTGAGCATTTCTCCTTTGCCAAGATAATCCATTCACCTGGCAGGTGTGGCATATCCAGAAGCTGATTTAAACAGCATGATTATTACACAGGTGCACCTTGTGCTGGGGACAATAAAAGGCCCCTGAAATGTGCAGTTTTGTAACACGACACAATGCCACAAATGTCTCAAGTTTTGAGGGAGCGTGCAATTGGCATACTGACTGCAGGAATGTCCACCAGAGCTGTTGCCAGAGGTTTTAATGTTAATTTCTCTACCATAAACCGCATACAAGGTAATTTTAGAGAATTTGGCAGTACGTCCAACCGGCCTCACAACCAGTCCACGTGTATGGTGTCTGTGGGTGAGCGGTTTGCTGATGTCAACATTGGGAACAGAGTGCCCCATGGTGGCGGTGGGGTTATGGTATGGGCAGGCATAAGCTACAGACAACAATGATGGCAATTTGAATGCACAAAAATACCATCTTGAGATCCTGAGGCCCACTTTTGTTAAGGTATCTGTGACCAACAGATGCGTCTGTATTCCCAGTTATGTGAAATCCATAGATTAGGGCCTAATGAATGTATTTCAACTGACTAATTTCCTCGAACTGTAACACCGTAAACTCAATGCAATTGTTGCATGTTGGGTTCTCACTTACGTATTTGATGGACATGTCTCTGTGCCAAACAACCAATACACGAAGACGAGGTGAAAAGGTAACTGTAGACTACTTGTTTTTTTATGCCGCCTCCAATTAATTATAATATCAGAGCATGTGTTACTGTACTGTTCGAAATGATGTTCCTCTGTTCCGGCAAAACTTACAGATGATGTCGACGAAATACATTTTGTGATCGATAGTACAAACTTTTTTACTGAACCTATCAAATCCAGAGGTTCCTCTTCCGCCTCCTTAGCGCCTGCCAATCAGGGCTAAGTCTCGTACCGGAGGGGCGGTTTGTTTTTTACACAGGAAGATGGATCAAAATGAGGTGGGGAAATGTGCATTGGGTAATCACTTGCTATGTAGCCAGAGAAGGCGAAGTCAAATATTGATCATTTTCCAGAGCTTATTACTGAAGTTACCCCTCTGACATCAAGAATGGACATAAGTTAACAATGACGGGAGAAAAGAAGAAGAAAAAGCGGCTGAACCGCAGCGTTCTTCTGGCTAAGAAAATTATTATAAAAGATGGAGGCAGTGTGAGTAACGTTAGCTAACATATTTTGCTATTTTTCTTCGTTAGCCTAATGGCTATGTACATTGACATGTTTTGCATGATTTTATTTAGCTTGTTTTATCAAGTTTAGCTACCAGTTGTTTCCGGGCTGAGCAGTTTAACATGTCAACTCACTAGTGCCATGTCAAACTAGCAGCTGTTGGCTAAAGCTAATGTTTGCTAGGTGGTACAAGTTGTAACGTCACTGTTAAAGGTAACAAGACCACAGCGAGTTAGCAAGTCAGCTGTTAACTTTGAGCCACGCTTCATCCGAGTTTGTTTGGTGTTGTGTTTGACGTAAGATGTTTTTTTTTAGCTTTTAGATTAACATTTTGCCTCGTGTGTGTGTGTGTGTGGTGTGGTGTGTGTGTGATAGCTAGTCACGCTACTGTAGTATTCAAACAAAGCAAATCGAACACGTTTAATTCGTGTCAGTTGTTTGCAACGGTGTAGAAAACATTAGGAACACCTAGCAAATATTGAGTTAACCCCCTTTTGCCATCAGAACAGCCTCAATTAGTCGGGACATGGACTACAAGGTGTCAACAGCGGTCCACAGGGATGCTGGCCCATTGTTGACAAGGTTTGCCGGGTGGTGGACCATTGATGCACAAGGGAAACTGTTGCGCATGGGGGGGGGGGGGGGGGGTTGCTGTTCTTGACACACAAACCGGTGTGCCTGGTAGCTAAGTTCAAAGGCACTTAAATATTTTGTGTTGCCCATTCACCCTCTGAATGATACACAATCCATGTTTCAAGGCTTAAAAGTAATTATTTAACCCGTCTCTCCCTTAATCTACACTGATTTGAAGTGGATTTAATAAGGGATCATAGCTTTCACTTGGTCAGTCTGTCGTTGAAGGAGCAGGTGTTCCTAATGTTTGTACACTGAATGTAGATAAAACATTAGATCGCTAATGCTGTGTATTGGCCAATGAGAGGCTTTGACGCAATAGGTCGGCCATGTTGGCTCTCCCCAGAAGGAGTAGTCCTCCAATCGGAATGAATGGAATTCTATTGTATCTCAATTCATTTTTTTTAACTACTTCACCATCGGTTCAGTTATTTAAATTGCATTCGTTATTATTTTTTTTCTCTGCACTCATTGCACAGTTTCTCTGAAGCTAAATCTGATCAAGACCAAACTGCAGTGTTGTAGGGTGTTGAATTTTCCATATTTTTATTTCTTTTTTTATTTAGCTCGCATTATAATTTAAAACTATGCATTAAGGTGTCTGTAATATAATAAACGTTGCAACAACAAACAAAAAATCATAAAATGCTATTCTATAGCTTCCAAAATAGTTCTTACAGTGGTGGGGGAGAGCCAAGATGGAGGCACGGTGGATTCAACACAATGGTGGGGTAGTATGAAGATGGAGGCACAGTAGCTTCAAAACGAGTCCTGTTAGTCATCTATGTTTACTATTTTCTACATTCTATAATAAAATAGTGAAGACCTCAACTATGAAATAACACATATGGAATCATGTAGTAACCAAAAAGTGAAAAAATACATCTTATTTGAGATTCTTCAAAGTAGCCACCCTTTGCCTTGACAGCTTTGTATACTCTTGGCATTCTCTCAACCAGCTTCACGAGGAAGTCACCTGGAATGCATTTCAATTAACAGGTCTGCTGTGTTAAGGTTCATTTCTGGAATTTCTTTCCTCTACGTGTTTGAGGCAATCACTTGTGTTACAAGGTAGGGGTGGTATATAGAAGACAACCCTGTTTGGTAAAAGACCAAGTCCGTATTATGGCATGAACAGCTCAAATAAGCAAAGAGAAACGACAGTCCATCATTACTGTAAGACAAGGTCAGTCAATGTGGAAAATTTAAATAACTTTAAAAGTTTCTTCAAGTGCAGTCGCAAAAACCATCAAGCGCTATGATGAAACTGGCTCACATGAGAACTGCCACGGGAAAGGAAGACCCAGAGTTAGAGTTACCTTTGCTGCAGAGGATAAGTTCATTAGTTACCAGCCTCAGAAATTGCAGCCCAAATAAATGCTTAGTTCAAGTTAGACACATCTCGAATTGCTTCAAAGAAACCACTACTAAAGGACACTAAGAAGAGGAAGAGACTTGCTTGGGCCAAGAATCACGAGCAATGGACATTAGACCGGTCCTTTTAGTCTTAGTCCAAATTGGAGATTTTAGGTTCCAACCACCCTGTCTTTGTGAGATGCAGAGTAGGTGAATGGATTATCTCTACATGTGTGGTTCCCACTGTGAAGCATGGAGGTGTGGGAGTGCTTTGCTGGTGACACTATCAGTGATTTTTAGAATTCAAAAAGTACCCTTAACCAGCATGGATACTACAGTGTTCTGCAGCAATACGCCATCCCATCTGTTTTGCGCTTAGTGGGACTATCATTTGTTTTCCAACAGGACAATGACCCAACACACCTCCAGGCTGTGTAAGGGCTATTTGACCAAGACTGAGAGTGATGTTGTGCTGCGTCAGATGACCTTGCCTGCACAATTACCCGACCTCAACACAATTGAGATGGTTTGGGATGAGTTGAACCGCAAAGTGCAGAAAAAGCAGCTAACAAGTGCTCAGCATATGTGTGAACTCCTTCAAGACTGTTGGAAAAGCATTCTTCACGAAGCTGGTTGAGAGACTGCCAAGGGTGTACAAAGCTGTCACCAAGGCAAATGGTGGCTACTTTGTAGACTCAAATATATTTTAATTTTAACACTTTTTGGGTTACTACATGATTCCATATGTGTTATTTCATAGTTTTGGTGTCTTCTATTATTCTACAATGTAGAATATAGTACAAGTAAAGAAAAACCCTTTAAGTAGGTGTTCTACAACCTTTGACTGGTAGTGTATATATATTTAAATACCATACTTCCATATACAAACAACAACCTATAGCAGGACACAAACATCAACATCACCCCTGCCCTGACCCACCGGCTCACATCCCCACTCTCCTATTCCACTATCACTCTCTTCCACATGGACTCAAACTGCACCAGGGGGCTGGTGGCACTGTAATTGGGGAAGAAGGGATCGTATTAATGTCTGGAATGGAATAAATTGAATGGTATTGAACTATTGACTGATACTGTGTGTATATGTGTCATGCTCCGATATTACATTTTTGGCAGCTTTTTAGTAGATAACACACACACGGCCGCAGCGGTCTAAGGCACTGAATCTCAATTAACGAGGCGTCACTACAGTCCCTGGTTCGATTCCAGGCTGTATTGCATCTGGCCCGTGATTGGGAGTCCCATAGGGCGGCACACAATTGGCCACGCTTCGTTAGGGTTTGGCTTGGGTAGGACGTCATTGTAAATAAGAATTTGTCATGCCTAGTTAAATAAAGGTTACACACACACACACACACACACTGACAGTTATTTTGTTGGCAGTTACTTATGTCCCCATTACCAGTAAAACATCAACCTATTTCTTTCACTTACTTGCTGTGCTTTTTCGATGTTCAGTCGTTTCATTCTCAACCAGGATTTCACATACTATGGAACGCCGTTTGGGTCTTTGCGTGTCAAATAACTTAGTTGACACATCATAGTGTTTGATCAATCAGGATTTTAATATGACTGCACGTCACCTAATATTTTAACGTTTTGATGATAGAATATATATATTTTTTTAACCTAATTTACGCATTGATTAAACACTCACTCGTATTTCAAGTCTCAGCGATTCTTCGATACGCATGCTGCGATGCTTGTAACGGTGTTGGTCATAAATAAAAAGCTCATGGATGGACAATGTTCTTCCCCAAAAACATAGTAAAACGACATCTGTTACAGTAGCTATAGATAGCTAGGTGTCGTCTAAAATAACTCTAATTTATAAGACCGTTCTTATTGCTGTTCTGTGAATGGAGAAGTACACAGCGTTGTACGAGATCTTCAGTTTCTTAGCAATTTCTCGCATGGAATAGCCTTCATTTCTCGGAACAAGAATAGACCGAGTTTCAGAAGAAAGTCCTTTTGCTTCTGGCCGTTTTGAGCCTGTAATCGAATGCTGATGCTCCACAAATATACTCAACTAGTCTAAAGGAGGCCAATTTTATTGCTTCTTAATTAGAGCAACCGTTTTCAGCTGTGCTAACAATTGTAAAAGTGTTTTCTAATGATCAATTAGCTTTTTAAAATGATCAACTTGGATTAGCAAACACAATGTGCCATTGGAACACAGGGGTGATGGTTGCTGATTTAAAAAAAAAAATGATTTTACCTTTATTACCTGATAATGGGCCTATGTAGATATTCCATTTTTAAAAATCAGCTGTTTCCATCTACAATAGTCATTTACAACATTAACAATGTCTACACTGTATTTCTGATCAAATTGATGTTATTTTAATGGACAACCTTTTTTTCCCCCATACTTTCAGAAACAAGGACATTTCTAAGTGACAACTTTTGAATGCTTAGTGTAGGTATGCACGTCAGCTTTGACATCGGTTTTGCACACTGGCGTTAAACTAGACATCGGGCCGATAACGATGTTGGCATTTTTAGCTAAATTCATCCGATTCCGATATGTTTACAGAATTATTTTTTATATACATTTTTAAAAATATATATCGTACATACTCACTCACTCACTCACTGGTTGGGTGTGTTGCTTTCCTAGGTAGCTAGCTGAAGCATGAGGTTGGTACAATGTCTGTAGGGATGTGATGGCTATAAAATGCATGATTTGTAAATGTCATCTGAAATGACTGACATTTTGTTGACAACATGAATTGTTGTCAGTTAATGACTTTGTCAGTTCACACTACTCCAAACAATGTTACCTAGCTGGCTGAAATACGCTGTGAGTTTGCTTGAGTTTTGTCCCTTCAATTCAGGCTTCAAGAATAACCAAAAGGTCAATGATCTTGATTGAGTAATGTGGTCCTTTGGAGCATGGTTTGGGTTAGGTACTGGAATTGAGAGGGAGATGCCACTTGTTTATGTTGGCTATAGTCTTGAGCCAATGAGATCTCACGAGAACCATATGTTCTCAGCAGTAATACTTTGGAATAGCCTTTGACGCGGTTTTGGTTACCTGCAGACTAGCTTGATGGCAGTCAGGATGAAACTAGCCCTTCTTGCCATTGCATTGCATGATTTGTGGTCTAGAATGAACACACCCAGCCCTACTTTTACAGCCAACATGGCTGTCCCACCTCTCTGTCAAGACTCCCATGTCCCCTCTTCCATCTCTGGGAAGTGGACGCTTCTTCCTTCCTCCCCACGCATGTAAAAGGATTGGTGTTAGCATGGGTAGGGAGTTCCATCATGTTTCACCAGTCTCTTCCTTTTAAATCCATGAGCAGAAGTGAACATGTTAGTGGACACTTGGGGTTAGAATGGCAGTCCCACTCACTATACTCAGCACCTGTTGCAGTTTACTGGCTGTTCACTCGCACTGCACACACTATTTTTGAAACGAGTGTTGTCCGTTGGCTATTTAAATTAAAGTTTTGTGGATGTGCATATGGCATTTTGGAATTGTATGCCGGTCAGCTAATCTTTTTTTTTTCTTATTTTCTCCCTCCTCCCTCCTTTTCTCTTATCTCTCTTTTCCGTTCTTCTTTCTCTCTCTCTCTCTATGCTGTAGCCCCAGGGGATGGGTGATCCCAGCGTCTATCATGCTGTGGTGGTGATCTTCCTGGAGTTCTTTGCCTGGGGGCTTCTTACCACGCCCATGCTAACGGTAGGTTAATCCCCCCGGGATCAAACAAAGTCAGCAGCATACCACCCTACATACCACTGCTGGCTTGCTTCTGAAGCTAAGCAGGGTTGGGCCTGGTCAGTCCCTGGATGGGAGACCAGATGCTGCTGGAAGTGGTGTTGGAGGGCCAGTAGGAGGCACTCTTTCCTCTTGTCTAAAAAAAAATATATCCCAATACCCCAGGGCAGTGATTGGGAACCCTGCCCTGTGTAGGGTGCAGTCTTTCGGATGGGATGTTAAACGGTTGTCCTGACTGTGGTCATTAAAAATCCCATGGCACTTATCGTAAGAGTAGGGGTGTTAACCCCGGTGTCCTGGCTAAATTCCCACTCTGACCCTGAAACCATCACGGTCACCTAATAATCCCCAGTTTACAATTGGCTCATTCATCCCCCTCTCCCCTGTAACTATTCCCCAGGTCGTTGCTGTAAATGAGAACGAGTTCTCAGTCGACTTACCTGGTAAAATATTGGATAAATGAACATTAAAAAAAAACCTGAGCTCACCATACCCATGCTAACGGTAGGTTAACCCCCTGAGCCCACGGTCACATCCCTAGAGTGCACTACTGTTGACCAGGACCCATAGGGCTTATTCAGTGATCTGTACTGTAGAGCATAGGCTGAGCTTACCACGCCCATCCCCACAGTAGAAACTGTAAGTAGGTAAACCACCACACAGCTGTGCCCACCTGCTCCCCTCAACTATGGAGCCTACCTATGATTACATACAGTAGTGATACAACCCATGCTCACGGTAGCTCAAACCACCATCTGTTCTCTAGCTTACGTTGTTCTACGTGTGGTAGGGAACAGGAACGCAACGCCTATGTCTGTTGCACAAATTTACCACCCGCTAAAGCCTTGGGCCTAACAACACTCATGCCAATATATCCTCCAAACCGGCTTCTCTGTCATTATCACATGAGTAAACCACCACCTGGTCTCAGGTGTGACTCACAAAATGTTTGTGCTTCTAGTTCCGAAAATGCAGTAATAACTAACGAGTAATCTAACCTAACAATTTCACAACAACTACCTTATACACACAGTGTAAAGGGATGAAGAATATGTTCCAAAAACTATATGAATGAGTACAGAACGGCTTAGGCAAGATGCAGTAGATGGTACAGAGTGCAGTATATACATATGAGATGACTAATGCAGGGTATGTAAACATTATATGAAGTGGCATTGTTTAAAGTGGCTAGTGATACATCTGTAAAAGTTGGTGAGTGCTTTTGGTGACAAGCCAAATTTCTTCAGCCTCCTGAGGTTGAAGAGGCACTGCTGCACCTTCTTCACCACGCTGTCTGTGTGGGTGGACCATTTCAGTTTGTCCGTGATGTGTACACAGAGGAATTTAAAACCTTCTACCCTCTCCACTACTGTCCCGTCGATGTGGATAGGGCGGTGCTCCCTCTGCTGTTTCCTGGAGTGTACGATCATCTCCTTTGTTTTGTTAACGTTGAGTGTGAGGTTATTTTCCTGACACCACACTCCGAGGGCCCTCACCTCCTCCCTGTAGGCCGTCTCGTCGTTGTTGGTAATTAAGCCTACCACTGTAGTGTCGCCTGCAAACTTGATTGAGTTGGAGGCGTGCATGGCCACGCAGTCGTGGATTTATAACGTTTGTGTCACTTAAATAGCATAAGCGATGGAAAGATGTGTAGAATTGCTGGAAATTTGCTTTAAAACTGCTAATGTTATTTCAGCCTCATGGAAAGATGTGTAGAATAGCAAGACATTTGCTTTAAATCTGCTAAATTGTCACTGCGGCCAACGAGGGCCTCTAAAATGTCAAGTCGGGCGACCGCACCATTGGCCACCCTCGTGGCCATAACCCCGCCACGCCCACCACCTAAGCCCCATTTTGATCCAGGAAAACCCCTAATATTACAATGTTTCTCATCAATATCTCAGATCTCTATAGGTGTCTAAGCCACCACTGAGACGGCTCCATTGCACACCACCACTGAGCACAACAAGCTCATTATAAGTCGCTCTGGAAAAGAGTGTCTGCTCAATGACCAAAATGATAAGAACCCTCGTCCCCCAAAAGAACCGGATTGTATAAATAATTCATAATGACTGTTTTATGTTTCATTCATACCTTCCACCCATTCCTAATTCTTTCCCAAGCACAACCAGGGAGTGACATTTCCCCACAAACAGCTGCACTATAACGGCTATGAATAATTTAATTGATAATTAAATGTTGAGCGAGCCTGATGACGCAGCCTGTTGTGTGGATGAGAGGTAGGAACTAATGTTGGTAGGAACTAATGGACTGAATATGTAAAGGTACATCAAACGCTGTATTATTTGAACGAGGTCCCTTTCACTTTTGAAAGGGCTCATCAGAAAGCGAGGGAGAGAGAAGTTCAGTGCAAGGTTGTTGTTATAGGGCTGGGTCCCAAATGGCACCCTATTCCCTATATAGTGCACTACCTTTGAAAATGGCCAATAGGGCTCTGGTCAAAAGCAGTGCACTATATAGTGTCGTGAAATATTCTAATCAAGTGAGAGACATTGTCATATCTTCAAACAATCATCTTTATTTCATTATTTTAATAATGAGGCTTGTTGACCCGAGTAACTTAACACAAATGCAGAGTACTATATTAGCTGATGCTAACAATACTCAGTCATTGTTGGTTCAACCCCTCCCATGCACACCAAGGAGCATCATAACCCACTCTGGGTTCATCCTGTCATTATCTGCATGTGGGTTGTTGCCTTAACCCCACCCTGGATTAGTCTCCCAGATGCAAGGATGATTTTGAGACACTGGTTTGTTCTACTCCTAAACTATCCCTAGTTAAACACATTATTGTCTATATTTATTTTTACTTTTTATTTTACCTTTTATTTAACTAGGCAAGTCAGTTAAGAACATTCTTATTTTCAATGACGGCCTAGGAACAGTGGGTTAACTGCCTGTTCAGGGGCAGAATGGCAGATTTGTACCTTGTCAGCTCGGGGGTTTGAACTTGCAACCTTCCACTTACTAGCCCAACGCTCTAACCACTAGGCCACCCTGCCGCCTCTCTCACAATAAGGTGCTATTTGGGACGGAGCCTAGATGTAAATGTGACTCCCCTCAATGGAAGAAATACTGAAAGAACTAATCATATCAGACAAACTATATACAATGTTCAAGAATATAAACATAACATGTAACAATATTTTGATTTATAGTTAATATAAAGAAATCAGTCGATTGAAATAATTTCATCATCTATGGATTTCCCATGACTGGGAATACAGGTATGCATCAGTTGGTCACAAACACCTTAAACACCATGTGTCTCATGCAGCATGACACATCTCCGTTGCATAGAGTTGATTGTGGCCTTTGGAATGTTGTCCCACTCATCAATGGCTGTGCAAAGTTGCTGGATATTGTTGGGAACTGGAACACGCTGTCATACTAATCGATCCAGAGCATCCCAAACGTGCTCAATGGGTGACTTGTCTGAGTATGCAGGCCATGGAAGAAATGGGACATTTTCAGCTTGATCCTTGAGACGTTAGGCCATGCATTGTCATTTTTAAAAAATTAGGTGATTGCAGTGGATAATTCACACGACAATGGTCCTCAGGAAGTCATCCCGATATCTCTGTGCATTCAAATTTCTATAGATAAAATGCAATTGTGTTAATCTGTAGCTTATGCCTGCCTGTACCATAACCCCACCGCCACAATGGGGCACTCTGTTTACAACGTTGACATCAGCAAACCGCTCACCCACGACGCAATCTGCCCGGTACAGTTGACACCGGGATTAATCCGCGAAGAGTACACTTCTCCAGCGTGCCAGTGGCCATCAAAGGTGAGCATTTGCCCACAGAAGTCTACGCCGTACTGCAGTCAGGTCAAGACCCTGGTGTGGACGTCCTGGGCTGGTGTGGACGACTGCAGTCAGGTCAAGACCCTGGTGTGAACCTCCTGGGCTGGTGTGGACGACTGCAGTCAGGTCAAGACCCTGGTGTGAACCTCCTGGGCTGGTGTGGACGACTGCAGTCAGGTCAAGACCCTGGTGTGGACGTCCTGGGCTGGTGTGGACGACTGCAGTCAGGTCAAGACCCTGGTGTGAACCTCCTGGGCTGGTGTGGACGACTGCAGTCAGGTCAAGACCCTGGTGTGAACCTCCTGGGCTGGTGTGGACGACTGCAGTCAGGTCAAGACCCTGGTGTGAACCTCCTGGGCTGGTGTGGTTACGAGGACAGTTGAACATACTGCTAAATTTGCAGAAATCAACATTTTGAATTCTCTGGACATTCCTGCAGTCAGTATGTGAGTTGCACGCTCCCTGAACTTGAGATGTCTGGGGCATTGAGTGTTGTGATAAAACTGTCCATTTTAGTGGCCTTTATTGTCCCCAGCACAAAGTGCATGTGTGTAATGTTCATGCTTTTTTTTGATCAGCTTCTTGATATGACACACCTGTCAGGTGGATGGATTATCTTGGCAAAAGTAGAAATGCTCACTAACAGGGATGTAAACAAAATGTGTGCACAATTTTGAGAAATAAGCTTATTTTTTTTGTGAGATTGGAACATTTCTGCCATCTTTTATTTCATGAGTTGAAATAAAAGGGGCCAACCCTTATTACACATTGTTTTTATATAATAGTGAATTTGAAAATACATTGTGTTGTCGTCCAGGAGATCGTTATTTTTCATACACTGCCTTGCAATGTCACTGACATGTTTACTATGGCTCCAGTTACTAACTACAATTGATCTTTGAGCTACAATATTGACATGCACACATGTTCATTACGGCACAAGGTAGCGAAACGTTTTGCAACGTAATGTGAAAACCAGTGTTTTAACTTTTTGTTATTGGACAATTGGACAAGTTCAGTAGAACCTCTCATTTTGGAGTGTTTTCGACCTGCTCAGTCTGGGGCGGCAGGTAGCCTAGTGGTTAGAGCGTTGGACTAGTAACAGAAAGGTTGCTAGGTCGAATCCCCGAGCTGACAAGGTAAAAATGTCCTTCTGCCCCTGAACAAGGCACCCACTGTTCCTAGGCCGTCATTGAAAATAAGAATTTGTTCTTAACAGACTTGCCTAGTTAAATAAAAATGAATATATCTGGAGTGGTGCTTATCTTGATTTGTTGTCCTGACTACATTTGAGGTCAATTTGTTTTTGCATTTTTGGGTTAATCAGAGGGCAGTGGGGAGACTAGAAATTGGCATCAATGTTCCCAGCTCATTTAATTACCAACGTACGTTAATCTACCACTGTGAAGCAGGCAAGAAGTACATCTCATTGACTTTTTAAAACTGCATGGCATTGACTTAGCATTTAGTGTTTGAAATGCCATGCCTGACTTCTGACCTCTTTATCATTTCCCCTCAAATGCACAATGTGCCTGATTTTGCCTGAGTGTGTTTCAGTGACCTTCCTTAGACCTCCCTTCAGTTAACAATGAAACAAAACGGTTTACTTTAAAAGATACCTAACTTTACACAGTGTGCTTTGACCTTTCCACCTCTGCTTTTAGTTTCTGTGACCTAACTAATTGTATTTGTTCTCTCGGTATCTCAGGCGCAGAAAGGTCATGATCAAATAATGAAGTGGATATTGTGTAATGGGTATTTTCCTGTGCTGTAGTTTGTTGACCTAAGTGAACAGGTTTAAATAGTTGTCATTTAGCAGTGTCTTTATCCATAGTGATTTACAGTTTGTGCATTCGTCTTATGTGGTTGTCTCACCTGGCCATTTGATCACAGTCGTAGTAAAGTACATTTTTCTTCAAGGTAACCATCAGCTGATCACATGGCTGATGGCAAATGCATTGTTTGTTTTTTTTCCTCTAGTGAAGAGCAGTCACCTTAGGTCATATGTCTGTTACACTGTACTAATAGACACGACAGTTATTTTTGTTTTGTCTCTTTTTATATTGAAGTCGATATTGTGAATGCAGGAGTGTTAACCCACACAGTACAGTGTTACCTTACTGTAGGCTACTGTATGGACACAACAGTTTGAGGTGTTATCTGTGTTTGTCTCCCCAGGTCTTACATCAAACATTCCCTCAACACACATTCCTGATGAATGGGCTCATTCACGGTGTCAAGGTGAGAGCATGACAGTTTACTGCAGCCTAGCTTGTTGGAGTCTAGCCTGTAGCTAGGAAACTCATTAGGTAAACTCACCATGTTCCATGTTTATGTAGTTGGGCGTGTAAGATGCTGTTAATCTCTTGTTCACTAATTAGTGGAGAGTTTCAGTGACTTTCACCTCAGGTTGTCTGTGTAGATGTTTAACCTCAAGTTGGATGTGTGTGTGTGTAGATGTTGGAAGGCGGGAGTGTGTATGCCTAGTATAGTAGGTTGTATCATGGGAAAGCATGGACTACTGCACTAGAGCCACAAACTGTACGTGTGAAGGATTGTCCATGTTAGTTACTCATTATTTCAGTGCACAGATCACCAAGGTCTCCTCATTTCTCTCCCTCCCCTAGGGTATTTTGTCGTTCCTGAGTGCTCCTCTGATTGGTGCGCTGTCAGATGTATGGGGTAGGAAGTCCTTCCTGTTGCTAACAGTCTTCTTCACCTGCGCCCCCATCCCCCTCATGAAGATCAGCCCATGGTGAGAACACACACACACTACATCACTAATACATCTCTATGGGGTGTGATGGTGCAGAGCCAGATTAATAACATTAAAAAATAAAAAAGAATGGTCAACTTCAAGTCTGTGAAGGTGTTTTAAAGACACTCTTCACAGACATTGCCCTGCCATTTCCTGGTTGCTAGAATTCTAATAGTTCTAATTTCAGTTTGTGACAAAAAAACAAGCAAGTATATCGTATAGGGCCTTCAAACTCCACCCAGGACATCGAAGCCAGTCCCACTGCATTTTTGTTCATTGTTTCCCTCTAATTAGGGACTGATTTGGACCTGGGACACCAGGTGAGTGTGCAATAAATTATCAGGTAGAACAGAGAACCATCAGCCTCCGGACCTGGTAGGGTAAGAGTTGAGTACCCCTGGTGTAGAGAATCATTGTACTGTCCAAAACCGCTGTGAAATATATTTTCACAACCAAAAACAATTGTATTTTCAGCTGTTTGAAGCTGGTGTACAAAACCGAAAGTAAAAGACGCACGAACGGGAAAGCATAGAAACAGAGCACATAGAACAGATCTACCACTTATTAGACTTGCTTTCAATGCGACTGACAGATCTATAACACACACTTCTATGTGCGTCGGGTCATCCAAAAAGTTACATATTGAAGCTTTATATTCAAGAGTAGATGAAGCAACTGCCCCCGTATCGGTCGTCTCCCTGTGGTTCAACAGGACCTCTACTGTAGTGGTATCCACAGTCACAATAGAGCTATACAGACTTGCTAACATATCACCTTGACTAATCTCTTCTCCTCCTTCCCGTCCTCTCTTCAGGTGGTACTTTGCAGTCATTTCCATGTCTGGTGTGTTTGCCGTCACCTTCTCTGTGATCTTTGCGTACGTGGCGGACATCACGGCAGAACACGAGAGGAGCACAGCCTACGGTTTGGTGAGGAGGGGAAACTAAATAACAACCAAGATGGGCATCCTATCAGTGTTATTTTTGTTGTTTTCTATATATGCGACTCTGGGATGCTGGCCTTCTAGGCAGAGTTGCAAAGAAAAAGCCATATCTCAGACTGGCCAATAAAAATAAAAGATTAAGATGGCCAAAAGAACACCGACACTGGACAGGAACTCTGCCTCAGCATCCCAGAGTCGCCTCTTCACTGTTGACGTTGAGACAGGTGTTTTATGGATTCTATTTAATGAAGCTGACAGTTGAGGACTTGTGAGCCGTCTGTTTCTCAAACTAGACACTCTAATGCACTTGTCCTCTTGCTCAGTTGTGCACCGGGGCCTCCCACTCTTCTTTCTATTCTGGTTAGGGCCAGTTTGCGCTGTTCTGTGAAGGGAGTAGTACACAGCGTTGTATGAGATGTTCAGTTTCTTGGCAATTTCCCACATGGAATAGCCTTCATTTCTCACAACAAGAATAGACTGACGAGTTTCAGAAGAAAGGTCTTGTTTTTGGCCATTTTGAGCCTGTAAACGAATCCACAAATGCTGATGCTCCAGATACTCATCTAGTCTAAAGAAGGCCAGTTTTATTGCTTCTTTAACTAGCACAACAGTTTTCAGCTGTGCTAACATAATTGCAAAAGGGTTTAATAATTATCAATTAGCCTTTTTAAAATAATAAACTTGGATTAGCAAACACAACATGCCATTGGAACACAGGAGTGATGTTTACTGATAATGGGCCTCTGTACACCTATGTAGATATTCTATTTTTGTATTTTTTAATCTGCAGTTTCCAGCTACAATAGTCATTTACAACATTAACAATGTCTACCCTGTATTTCTGATCAATGTGATGTTATTTTAATGGACCAAAAAATTGCTTTTTTTTTCAAAAACAAGGACATTTCCAAGTGACCCCAAACGTTTTATATAAATAAATAATACTCCTGACTTTAGAATGACACCAATTCTCCTGTCCTCCACTCTAACATTCTCTCTCCTCTCCCCTCTGTCTCCTTTATCTACTGCCCCCCCCCCTTCAGGTGTCCGCTACCTTTGCAGCCAGCCTAGTGACGAGCCCGGCCATTGGAGCGTACCTGTCGGAGACGTACGGTGACACCCTGGTAGTTATCCTGGCTACGGCCATTGCCCTACTGGACATCATTTTCATCCTGGTGGTCGTCCCCGAATCGTTGCCCGAGAAGATGAGACCAGCCTCCTGGGGAGCACCCATCTCCTGGGAGCAGGCTGACCCTTTCGCTGTGAGTACTATGCTATTATCGTACTGTAGTATAATGACCCCTTTTCTGTGCGTACTGTACTATATAGTCAAATATTATATTACTGTAGTATACTACCTCCTGGGAGCAAGCCGACCCCTTCGCTGTGAGTACTATGCTATTATCGTATTGTAGTATAATGACCTCTTTGCTGTGCGTACTGTACTATATAGTCAAATATTATAGTACTGTAGTATATTACCTCCTGGGAGCAGGCCGACCCCTCCACTGTGAGTACTATGCTATTATAGTACTGGAGTATATTACCTCCTGGGAGCAGGCCGACCCCTCCACTGTGAGTACTATGCTATTATAGTACTGTAGTATATTACCTCCTAGGAGCAGTCTGACCCCTCCACTGTGAGTACTATGCTATTATAGTACTGTAGTATATTACCTCCTGGGAGCAGGCCGACCCCTCCACTGTGAGTACTATGCTATTATAGTACTGTAGTATATTACCTCCTGGGAGCAGGCCGACCCCTCCACTGTGAGTACTATAGTACTATTCATGGGTTGCGTCTCCGTCACTTGAATCACGTCGTTGCCATAGTTATCAACGTTCTACAGACGCCGCAACCATATTGATGCTCAAAAGTAGAACGAGGGCTAATGACTTTGAATCGGAACTAATGACTGTGTCTAAATGTATACTGAAGGTGCTTGGGAATGTGATGACATTGCTAAAGTAGGCACACAGTTTTCTATTAAATATTTACTTTAGACAGATGGCAATGTTGCAGTGGTAGAAAAAGTGCCCGACTGTCTTGAGTAGCATTAAAGAAGCCTTAATGGGAAATTTCTCAAGTAAAAGTTAGTCACCCTGTTAAATATACTTAAGTGCATTTTAGCAATTACAACTTACATATAAATAATTTAAAATTAGCCAGGGACACACTTCAAAATTCAGACATCATTTACAAACTAAGAATTTGTGTTTAGTCAGTCTGCCAGATCAGAGGCAGTAGGGATGACATTTTTCCTGTCCTGCTAAGCATTCAAAGTACTTTTGGGTGTCAGGGAAAATGTATGACGTAAAAAGTACATCTCTTTAGGAACGTAGTGAAGTAAAAGTTGTCAAATATGAATAGTAAAGTACCCCCCCCAAAAAAAAAAACTACTTAAGTAGTATTTTTACTTTGGTACAATACACCACTGCAATGTTGTCATTAGCTTGCAAAGTTAGCATTGCTAGCTATTTAGGACTAACGTTAGCTATCTCAAATTTATCCTCAATATAAGCTAAATAGCCAGCGTTATACTGCATCTAAAGTCAATCTCACGACATCAAAATGATGACAAAAGGTTTTCCTACTAATTATTTGTGTTTTTTTTAGAATTGTCATTGTGTTTTCGAGCCATGGTAATGCACTTTGGATGGAATCGTCATCCGCACCTAATGAGGATGCATTGAGTAGACTGCTCAGTTGGGCATCAGTCCTAAAATCACCATTCAAAACAATATTGGCGTGACTATGAATTGTCGTTTTGCTGAATACCATTC
This sequence comes from Oncorhynchus gorbuscha, assembly GCF_021184085.1. Lineage (NCBI taxonomy): Eukaryota > Metazoa > Chordata > Actinopteri > Salmoniformes > Salmonidae > Oncorhynchus > Oncorhynchus gorbuscha. The sequence continues at coordinate 42,775,598 of NC_060194.1, read as the reverse complement.
TGCCTGAGGGGAGCCTCTATCTCTAAGGAACAGGACAACCGATCTGTGTTTGACAACAAAATGTATCTGAATCTAATTTATTCTATGTCCCATCTCCAGTCTCTGCGGAAGGTGGGCCAGGATTCCACGGTGCTTCTCATCTGCATCACAGTGTTCCTGTCTTACCTGCCTGAGGCCGGACAATACTCCAGCTTCTTCCTCTATCTCAGACAGGTACTGACAACATCGAGACTCACCCCCTCCAGGGTTCTCCAACTGGCAGGCCGAATTTGGCCCGAGTGTGATTTTTATTTCGCCCCAAGTTTTCTGAGCAAAAAAAAAACTGTACCACACAGACAGGAGTCCTGGGAGTTAAGTAAAAATACCCTAAAAATAATAGAAAAATTAGAAGTTGTAAAATAAGACAGCAGTAAGATTTATGTGGCATGTATGGTTTTCTACATATGACTATAATGGTGACCAAATTTTTCAGAATTTCTCAGTATTCTCATGCAGGTCAAAAGTGAGTTTTTTTTTTTTTTTTCTACTTTTTTTTTTTCTGGGGGTATAAATAACAGGAGCCTGAAAGCCACATCCTCGCAGACAGTATTTCAGCTGTGGACATCAACATCAAAATAAATATTTTAATAAAAATATACAAGAGTATTAAACAGATGTTCAGAGGAGTCGGGCTCAAATACAATGTTAGTCAAAATAAAGAAGTTATAGGTTTGGTGAAAGAGCATATTAAGATCTTCTGACTCCGCAAATTAACCTCCTGCCAATTTAAGACTGGATTCTGTTACAGTCCCAAAAATATATGTGCAATGGTGCCAGTATCTGGTTGACATTTTGAAACGAATAAAGGCAAACCGGTATAAACTAGGTTCTATGAAATCATTTAACATTTCAGATATTGTATGCTTATAGAGTTGGATTTGGGGGAAGACAGATAGCAGTCCAGTCCTCATCACCAAATGTCTCTTCCAAAATGTCTCAATTTATCAGATTAATTCCCTCCGAGCAGTAGAATTTGAAACGTTTTTTTTCAACCACTGTAATTTGAAAACCAGTTTACCCACTTTTTATCTAGGCAAGTCAGTTAAGAACAAATTATTATTTACAATGATGGCCTAGGAACTGCCTTGTTCAGAGCAACAGTTTTTTTTACCTCGTCAGATCAGGGATTCGAACTTGCAACATTTCGGTTACTAGTCCAACGCTCTAACCACTAGGCTACCTGCCACCCCGCCTGATTTAAGGGCAATCGGTGACCAGAGTGATAAATTGTCTGGATTCTCTAAGTATCTCCTTGCATTTCTCCAAACTGAGTGTATTACATACTATAAATGGTCAGATAAGGCCTGCATTTTTTTCACATTATTGATAAATAGTAAAGAACATAACACGCATGGATGACATGCTGTAGATTCCATCCCAACCCCAAGTGAGTCACGTCTGTCTAGGCACCAACAAGTGATTGATATGAGCATGCCAATGATATAGTAGAGCCCTCTCAGGTCCGTAGGCTTAATTAGTTTGGTTAACTTCATTCTCTGTTTATTATTTATTCCAGATATATTTAGAGAAACTGGCCTTTAAAAAAAAAAATTGGAAAGATTTTAGTTTTTTTTTCATCCATAACGGTTGAACCATTTAGACATTTCGCAACTTTCTGTACTTTCGTCCCACCCTATTTTAGGGGACCAAAAGTATTGGGGCAAATTAATTTGTGTATTAAAGTAGTCAAAAGTTCAGTATTTGATCCCATATTCATAGCACGCAATGACTGCGTCAAGCTTGTGACTCTACACGTTTGTTGGACGCAGTTGCTGTGTTGTTTTGGTGGTGTCAGATTATATTGTGCCCAATAGTAATGAATGGTAAATAATGTATTGTCCATTTTGGAGTCACCTTAGAATACGTTTCTAAACACTTCTACATTAATGTGAATGCTACCATGATTACAGATAATCCTGATGAGTGAGAAAGAGTCGGTCATAACCCAAAGACCATGCGAACCCTCACCAATACAATAACAGAGGTTATCATTTTTGCAGGGGTATAATATTTGTGAGTCTAACTTTCTCACTCATCATTATTCACGATTTATTTAGGATTATCTGTAATCATGGTAAGATCCGCATCAAACCAACTCCTACCCCCTAGTCTCGACCCCTATTTTGGTGGGTAGATACAGTGATGCATCAGCAAATTTATAGTGGAGAGAAGTCCATTCTTCCCACGCAGGAAAGTTCAGAGTACAAAAACAATACAATGTGGTCTGCTTCATATCTGTGAATTCACTGACTGTTCAGAAGCCTGCCATCAGAATTCCCCAAACTCCTTTGAATGTGGCCAAGTAGGGCTACTGTTTTTATAGTGTCAACAACATGGTCTGGTCTGTCACCAGTTAACTACAGTTAGAGAACTAGTCAGCCAGCAGGGCTCAAAACTGCGACCCCCAAACTCTCGCATATGACACACTGCCCTTTAACATGGCAGTGTGACACCAGTTCTGTTTTATTTTATTAGTCGTAGGGTGCCAGTGAAATAAATGTAGCTGGTTGCGTTTAGTTTTTGTTCACAATTTTACTCTTTTTTTTTTTTTTTTTTTCCAAACAGAAATGGGTACGCAATCCAGGTATTCAAAAAGTTCGGTCCAAAGTCTTGGTTGAGTCTTTGATATTCCCAATCCAGTCGTACTCTTTTGAATGAACATCTCTAAAGGTTTCCCCAAATAAATGTTGACTGCAAAGTAGGCCAACCTGGCAGAATTATATAGTGATCATTTATGAATCTGGTGGCATTTGTTTTGCAAACTCTGCTATAACGATGTGTAAGGTGGCGCCGACAGACATGGCAGCTCTGCTCCTAAGCAACGTTGCAGTATTTTGTTGTTACTTCTTACAAAAAACATTCTGGGCTAAAATAATGTGTTATTACATACAGCTGGAAATAACTTTTGGATATCAGTGGCGGTAACTCGCCAGCATTACGACCAGGAATTCTCCCAAAACCCCGACGGCCCTCAATGAACTACACTGGACTTCATACAAACTGGAAACCACATCTCCTGATAAAGCTAACCACATTGTAGCTGTCGATATTAATAAGGCAAATGAGGAAAAAGCTACAGAAGCTTTATCAACACATTGACTGTAGTACTCTCTTATGAAAAACACTAAACCGCGACTACTCACCTTTTTTGAGATGACTACAAGGCCTCCCCCGCAAGTAAGATCACAACTCCATTTTTCTCCGCCCTTCCTATAGGCAGAAACTCAAACAGGAAGTACCTGTGCTAAGGACTATTCAACGCTGGTCTGACCAATCGGAATCAACGCTTTAAGATTGTTTTGATCACGCGGACTGAGATATGTTCCAGGTAGTCTCTGAAAATATCATTGACGTATACACGGACATGGTGACTGAGTTCATCAGGAAGTGTATAGGGGATGTTGTTCCCACTGTGACTATTAAAACCTACCCAAACCAGAAACCGTGGCTAGATGGCAGCATTCGTGGAAAACTGAAATCATTTAACCATGGCAATGTGACTGGGAATATGGCAGAATACAAAAAGTGTAGTTATTCATTCCGTAAGGCAATCAAACAGGCAAGATGTCCGTACAGAGACAGTGGAGTTGCAAATTAACGGCTCCGACACGAGACTTATGTGGCGGGGTCTACAGACCATCACAGATTACAAAAGGGAGAACGAGCTATGTTGCGGACACAGTCTTGCTCCCGGACAAGCTAAACCACTTCGCCCACTTTGAGGATAACTCAGTGCCACCGACGCGGCCCGCTCTCGTTTTCCGTGGCCGACGTAAGACATTTTAAACGTGTTAACACTTGCATGACTGCCGGCCCAGATGGCATTCCTAGCCACGTCCTCAGACTAGCTGGCTGGAGTGTTGACATATTCAATCTTTCCTTATTCCAGTCTGCTGTCCCCACTTGCTTCAAGATGTCCACCATTGTTCCTCTACCTAAGAAAGCAAAGGTAACTGAACTAGATGACTATCGCCCCATAGCACTCACTTCTGTCACCATGAAGTGCTTTGAGAGGCTAGTTAAGGATCACATCGCCTTCACCTTACCTGACACCCTAGACCCACTTCCATTTCCAGTTCACCCACGACTGTGTGACCACGCATGTCTCCAACTCAATCTTCAAGTTTGCAGACGACACAACAGTAGTAGGCCTGATTACCAACAATGATGAGACGACCTACAGGGAGGAGGTGAGGGCCCTGGTGGAGTGGAACCAGGAAAATAACCTCTCCCTCAACATCAACAAAATGAAGGAGCTGGACTTCAGGAAAAAGCAGAGGGATTACATACACATTGATGGGACCGCAGTGGAGAAGGTGGAAAGCTTCAAGTTCCTCGGTTTTGTCAGGGATGTGTAATCTGAAATGGTCCACCCACACAGACAGTGTGGCGTAGAAGGTGCAACAGCGCCTCTTCAACCTCAGGAGGCTGAAGAAATTCAGATTGGCCCCTAAGACCCTCATAAACTTTTACAGATGCATTACAGAGCATTCTGTCGCAGTGTATCAACGCCTGGTACGGCAACTGCACCGCCCGCAACCGCAGGGCTCACCAGAGTGTCGCGTCTCTGATTCAATTATGAGTTGCTATTTTATCAAATCGATTACGTGATTGAATTAAACCATTAATAACCTGGGGCACCACAGAAGCATTCATTTGTATTGAGCGGTTATCTCCCGAATCTACTCTCTTAAAGATCTGAATATCTTTATCAATAAGTCAATTATTAATCGTCGCCTTATTCAGTGTCATTCTGATTGTCGTAAAGTACTTTATCTGCACGAATCCTGGCTAACAAGTTGAGTCGGCAACACACAAATTGGCTTAATTTTTTATTTACTAAATACCTAAAGCATAAATGCATGCATACGATAGATCATACATCGATTACTAATCATGTCATAAAAATTCCCGGGTGGGCTAATCCGATATGACGGTTAGTTACACAAAGGGGGTTGGGTTTGAATGAAAGAGCGGGAAGACTGAGGGACAAAGGGTTTGGGTCTCTATCGGACCATGAGAAGCTATGCTACCGTAAAGACAATCTTACGCATTCTAATAACCGCCCTTTCGGAAAAGGAAAATGCTAGAGATATATTTACTCTGAGCTGCTCTTCGATAAATGGGTTGAATATGGAAGACTGGTTTACCCAGCAGATATCGCCATTTGTCCTTTTGAATAATCTTTCTGGTCGTAGTGTTGTAGAGCGGATACGTTAAAGTACCCTGTTGATCTCAGGAGATTGTCTGTCCTTTCCTAGGCCTCGTACGTTTACAGCTGCAGCTGAGAACTCTACGTCTCAGATGTATCACTCAGTCTTTAGTGAAATAATAGTTCAAAGTTCATACCAAGTTGCCGTAAATGGCTCGTGCTGTATTCTGGCTGCTCTATTCTAAATAAATCGTCAACTCCAGGTGATCTGATCTCATGTAAATTACGTTAGAGTAGTTGTTGAACCATACACAACCACAGCTCACGCTGGGGTTTGCTTAGTCTAACGTGAATTGGGTCATGGAGGCTTTTGTACTGGGGAAGAGAAGGGCGTGTTTCATCCCTCTCCAACCAATGTCTGTTCACTTGGGCGTGGCCACTGAGTGAGCGTAAGTTTACTTATGACAACAATTCTCTCATTTTGAAGCTAAAATCACATTTCATATTTCAACATTTAAATTGCACAACAATTCCATGTGAATCTGATAACTAGAATGTGTAGACTTTCCAAGATACAATTTGTCATATCAGATATGTCCCAGACACAAACTGAAAGATTAGTGGAATCTGTGTGGGTAGCTGGACCGGTAGGATGACTGACAGTGAAGGTGAACAGGTGGTCATGTGTCTGACAGAGGAATGGATGAGACTGAGGCAGGAATTCCTTTAAACATAAGGAAACAAATAACATGTATCCAATCAAATTCATAATCAAAAATCATATAATTCATTATTAACATAATTTAGGGAGTTCAACAGTCCAGTTCATTAAGAAGTCAATCGTAATCATCCGTGAGTCATTTAGGCTCGTAACTATTTATCATGAAAGAATACAAACAGTGATTGAATATTCAATCTATAATACCCATTAGTTTGGCATCAAAGTTGATCAGTTAGCAAACAATGACGTTTCTCATTTCACCTTCAATTGTCTTCATGTGTACATATAATTAATTTCATTACATATTAACCATATCGATTGCATAATTGGCTTATGAGGATCCGTAGGGCCGTGATCATTGGCCATTCACATGACACTGATTTGAAGCGTGCGCTCCAAGCCACGCTCCGTGGTAATAACGATAAGCGATAACTGATGCCCCGCTCCCCCGATCGCCACAGATGGTTCAGATGAAAGGTAACAGTCGGTGGACATACGTGGATTCATAGACGCACAGAACTTCTGGATCAGATGGAGTTAAGGAAGAGAAAGCAGCGAGATCAGGCGACGGCAATTTCCTCCTTTTATGGAGTTGAGATCTGTCGGACATTTCCACCTGACCTAATTAAAGTGCCCCTGACCCAGCTGAGTAAGTGGCAATGGATTAAAGGATTAATCCACCAACTCCATGGGCCTTTTCTCCACCAACTGACCTCACATATTCTTTAAGTATCAACGGACACTTTCAACTGGTTGAGAAAGGGAAATATTTTTCCATTCCCCAACCTTTTGATGTTATCATACTTTCTCTATGTTAACAAAGGGCTTTCCAAGAGTCCATTCTGTAGAGTGGAGAGAGAAGGGGGGAAAGGTATTTATGGGGGGGGGGGGTCATAAACCTCACCCAACAGGGCAATGTCATGACAAGAGGGTGGTGCGGTCTGCCCAACGCATCAGGATACCTACAGCACCCGATGTCAAAGGAAGGCCATAAAGATCATCAAGGACATCAACCACCCGAGCCACTGCCTGTTCACCCCGCTATCATCCAGAAGGCGAGGACAGTACAGGTGCATCAAAGCTGGGACCGAGAGACTGAAAAACAGCTTCTATCTCAAGACCATCAGACTGTTTTATATAGAGATCACTAGCTGGCTACCACCCGGTTACTCAACTCTGCTCCTTCGATGCTGCTACCCTTTAGTACATAGACATGGAAACACTTAGTCACTTTAATAACGTTTACATACTGTTTTACTCATTTCATGTGTATATACTGTATTCAATTCTACTGTATTTTAGTCAATGCCACTCTGACATGGCTCGTCCTAACATTTATATATTCCGTTCTTTTTACGTTTAGATTTGTTAATTGTTGTGAATTAGATACTACTGTTAGATACGACTGCATTGTTGGAGCTAGGAACACAAGCATTTCACTGCACCCGCAACAACATCTACTAAATGTGTATGTGGCCAATAATATTTGATTTGTAAATATGATATTGTCAAGTAAAAATTTTATTTGTGTATGGAGTACAAGAGACTGAGTACAAGAGACTGCTAAGGGGAGGACTGCTCATAACAATGGTTGCAATGGTGTGAATGGTATTGAGGTCACTTGTTGGATACCATCACATTAATTCCATTCCAGCCATTACTATGAGCCCGTCCTCCCCAATTAAGGGTCCACCAGCCACCTGTTGTATTGCTCAGTCTGTAAATTTGAAGGTTACATTCAAATTATGCATCAGCCACTTTCCTGGATGATCATTCTGGCCAGTCGCTTTTCAGTTGGCGCTGGCCCAATGTGTTGCCCTTTTTTTCTTATTTTTACCACTTTTTCTCCCCAATTTCATGATATCCAATTGGTAGTTAGTCTTGTCTCATCACTGCAACTCTCGTACGGACTCGGGAGAGGCGCAGGTTGAGAGCCGGAGGACACGCGACACTGCATCTTGACACAATGCCCACTTAACCCAGAAGCCAGCCGTACCAATGTGTCTGAGGAAACACTGTGCTCCTGGCACCCGGGTCAGGGTGCACTGCACCCGGCCCGCCACAGGAGTCACTAGTGCGCGATGGGTAAAGGACATCCCTGCCGGCCAAACCCTCCCCTAACCCGGACGACGCCCCATGAGTCTCCCGAGGTCGCATCCAGGCTGTGATGGAGCTTGGAGTCGAACCCAGAATCTCTAGTGGCACAGCCAGCATTGTGAATTTACCAGTGTCAAGCCCTGCATATTTTAAATATGGCTAGTCATTTATTAGCTTGGTTCTGTGTGGAATACAGGTACGTTATGGGACTGGTCAATATCATAACAAATCTGCCCGGCCAAATAATGTGCTGGCGCAATCAACTGAAATAGTTGGTAGCGCCAGTGGAAAGAGTTATAGTCTAGACCCCTAGGCCAGTCTGACTCTCTCTGTCTCTCTCACTGTCCCGAATAGCACCCAAATTATGGGCACTGGTCAAAAGTAGTGCACTATGTAGGGAATTAGGGTGCCGTGTGGGACATAAACCACTGACTGACTGACAAATTAGATCCACTACCAGTAAACACTGAAAAGGCCCTTTTTGTGTTAATAAGGGACTACAGTAGTTAACAAAAGACCAGTCACAGCCCCTCTGGTGTGTTCCAGGTTGTGAGGAGGAGTGTGATGAATGTGGAGAGAATTCCTCTGGAGAGACTTGTCATGCAATCATCTGTTGTTGTTTGTCTACTGAATGTGTTATGACAGTTGGAGTTTAATTCTAGTCGTTGTTTCCAAACTAGTATCACTGCCCACAGAAATCTGTATTACTGTGAAAACTGGAAGCATTTCCCAGTGAGGGTGGAGTTTTAGCCCTTTTAGCCCTGAATTAAAAATCAACACTGCCTAGGAGGTAGGGTTTGATTTGGGATTCAGGGTCTGTGTATGTGAGCCTTTTGTCCGTCTACACTAACATGTACTGTATATGTACATTTACCTTCAGAGAGTATTCACACCCCTTCACTTATTCCTATGTTGTGTTACAGCCTGAATTTAAAATAGTTTAAATTGAGATTTTTGTGTCAAATGTGTAATTATGTTTTTAGAAAGATTTTAGAAAGTTTCAAAAAATGAAAAGCTGAAATCTAAGTCAGTTTTCAATTCAATAAGTATTCAACCCATTCCTTATGGCAAGCCTAAATAAGTTCAGGAGTAAAAAATATCCTTAACAAGTCACCGGTTGAATGTACTCGCTGTGTGCAAGTGTTGAACATTATTTTTTTGAAAGACTACCTCATCTCTGTACATATAAAATTATCTGTAAGGTCCCTCAGTCGAGCAGTGAATTTTAAACACGGAGACCAGGGAGGTTTTTGCGTGTCTCACAAGGAAGGGAACCTTATGGTAGATGGGTAGAAATGAAATAATATCCCTTTGAGCATGGTGAAGTTATTAATTACACTTTGGATGGTGTAACAATACACCCAAGTCACTACAAAGATACTGGCATCCTTCCTAACTCAGTTGCTGGAGAGGAAGGAAACTGCTCAGGGATTTCACCATGAGGCCAATGGTGACTTTAAAGCAGTTAGAGTTTAATGGCTGTGATCGGAGAAACCTGAGGATGGATCAACAACATTGTAGTTACTCTACAATACTAACCTAAATTAGAGTGAAAATAAGGAATCTTGTACAGAGTACAAATATTGCTAAAATATGTATCCTGTTTGCAATAAAGTAAAAGTGCAAGAAATGTGGCAATTTTTTAACTTTGTTTTGAATACAAAGTGTTATGTTTGGGGCAATACAACACATCACTGAGTACCACTCTTCGTGTTTTCAAGCTAGTGGTGGCTGCATCATGTTATGGGTATGCTTGTGATCTTTAAGGACTGGGGAGTTTTTCAGGATAAAAAATAAACAGAATAGAGAAACTTGGTTCAGTCTGCTTTCCACCTGACACTGGGAGTTGAATTCACCTTTCAGAAGGACAATAACCTAAAACACAAGGCCATATATATATTTGTATTAAATAATTGTAATTTGTCTTATTTTGAATTAAATTATTCAAATTATATATATATCACACACTGAAGTTGCTGACCAAGACTACATTGAATGTTCCTGAGTGGCCGAGTTATAGCTTTGACATAGATCGACTTGAAAAATCTATGGCAAGAGTTAAATGGCTGTTTAGCAATGATCAACAACCAACGTGACAGAGCTTGAATCATTTTAAAAAGAATAATGTGCAAATATTGTACAATCCAGGTGTGCAAGGCTCTTGGTGTTTTCACACTTGGTCGCTTTCAGACAATGTTGTGAACTCGGTGCAGTTCGCTTCAGTCTTTGTGCAGTGTGAACACTCCAAAGGAACTCTGACCACTCGAGCCCCCAAATCAAACTGAACTGAGACCAAGACCATCTCGAGAGGTGGTCCGTGTTCGGTTCGCTTGTTTCCGGAACCCGATTCCCTTTTTTTTTAGGACGATGTGAACACAATGCTCCCCATGTTCTCTTGTCATTTTTTTCTGCACCACACACTAGACTACTGCAACACTGTTTTCCCCTGCCATAACCCCTCACATTGGAGCCACAGAACAGAGATTTTTTATTTATTTATTATTTTTTACCTTTTATTTAACCAGGCAAGTCAGTTAAGAACAAATTCTTATTTTCAATGACGGCCTGGGAACAGTGGGGTTAACTGCCTGTTCAGGGGCAGAACGACAGATTTGTACCTTGTCAGCTCGGGGGTTTGAACTCGCAACCTTCCGGTTACTAGTCCAACGCTCTAACCACTAGGCTACGCTGCTGCCCCAGATGATGTGAATGTTTGCAGAAAAAAAGTGTGCTGTTTTTGAACATTTGAACATTGATTAGTGTTTGTCAAGGATGCCGTTACAAAATGTGTAGAGTTTTGTACTGACACAATGTTCAGATTATTTGTTTGCAATATGTGATCTATAGGCAAAGAGCTTCTTCATAAGATGTTTATTGATTGTGGGTTTGTATAGTGTGACAACATTGTCACAACACAGGCTACAAAATGAACGTCAGCTCTTAAAGGGGCAGTAGTCTATAATGTGTGGGAGGGGGGGGGAAATACTGCATTTCATCTTCAGTATTCTTCTTCTATTTATTCTATTACCAATAATATTTACATGTTAATATTATTTTGATTTTAATTGTCTTTCTAAGGTGCATTATGCAGAAATCGCTCTGTCATTTCCTGGTTGCAAAACTTATGTTTTGCCTAATTTCAGTTTGTGACAAGACAAGGCAATATAGTGTAAACCGCTGTGAAATATATTTTCCATAACCAAAAATATTGTAATTTCAGCTGTTTTTGAAGCTGGTGTTCAAAACCGAATGTAAACGATGCAAAAATGAAACGGAAGCATAGAAATGGCGCACAGAGAACAGATCTACTGCTTCTTGGACTTGCATTCAGTGAGTGACTTATCTGTAACTCACATTTCTATGTGTATTTAGTAAGGTCAACCAAAAAGTTACACATTGCAGCTTTAACTAAATGCAATCTATTAGCTTCTAAAATGTAAGTACACTGTATCTAGCTGTCCGAAAACACGTTCTGATGAAATTGCTTGGCCTCACTTTGTTAACCCAGAGTGCATTGAGTGACTGTTCCAAAAGTAGCAATGTGATTGCATGGAGGACTCTGGCCACAAAATGGGTGAAGTGAACTGGAAAAAGAGTTCAGTCCTCATTTGAAAGGGCAGTGTGACTACAAGTAGAACAGAGTTCTCACTAAGTTATTTTGCTTTTACCCCAGAGTTCGCTTTAAAGAGGACTATATGTTAAAACACCCTTAGACTTACCCAGGAAGACTCTGTTCTGAGGGTATTTTGTGAATTCAAGCTGTAAAATAACTAAATGTGAAATGGGTCCACGGGTTATGAATACTTTCTCTCCCCCCAGGTCTCTAATGCGTCCTCTCTCTCCCCCAGGTCTCTAATGCGTCCTCTCTCTCCCCCCAGGTCTCTAATGCGTCCTCTCTCTCCCCCCAGGTCTCTAATGCGTCTTCTCTCTCCCCCCAGGTCTCTAACGCGTCTTCTCTCTCCCCCCAGGTCTCTAATGCGTCCTCTCTCTCCCCCAGGTCTCTAATGCGTCCTCTCTCTCCCCCCCCAGGTCTCTAATGCGTCCTCTCTCCCCCCAGGTCTCTAATGCGTCCTCTCTCTCCCCCAGGTCTCTAATGCGTCCTCTCTCTCCCCCAGGTCTCTAATGCGTCCTCTCTCTCCCCCAGGTCTCTAATGCGTCCTCTCTCTCCCCCAGGTCTCTAATGCGTCCTCTCTCTCCCCCAGGTCTCTAATGCGTCCTCTCTCTCCCCCAGGTCTCTAATGCGTCCTCTCTCTCCCCCCCCAGGTCTCTAATGCGTCCTCTCTCTCCCCCAGGTCTCTAATGCGTCCTCTCTCTCCCCCAGGTCTCTAACGTGTCTTCTCTCCCCCCAGGTCTCTAACGTGTCTTCTCTCTCCCCCCCAGGTCTCTAACGCGTCTTCTCTCCCCTCCCCCCAGGTCTCTAACGCGTCTTCTCTCCCCTCCGCCCCAGGTCTCTAACGCGTCTTCTCTCCCCTCCCCCAGGTCTCTTAACGCGCGTCTTCTCTCCCCCCCCCAGGTCTCTAACGCGCGTCTTCTCTCCCCCCCCCCAGGTCTCTAACGCGTCTTCTCTCCCCCCCCCCAGGTCTCTAACGCGCGTCTTCTCTCTCCCCCAGGTCTCTAACGCGTCCTCTCTCTCCCCCAGGTCTCTAACGCGTCTTCTCTCTCCCCCCAGGTCTCTAACGCGTCTTCTCTCTCTCCCCCAGGTCTCTAACGCGTGTCCTCTCTCTCCCCCACCAGGTCTCTAACGCGTGTCCTCTCTCTCCCCCACCAGGTCTCTAACGCGCGGTCCTCTCTCTCTCCCCCCCCCACCAGGTCTCTCTAACGCGTCCTCTCTCTCTCCCCCACCAGGTCTCTCTAACGCGCGTCCTCTCTCTCTCCCCCCAGGTCTCTCTAACGCGTCGTCTTCTCTCTCCCCCCCAGGTCTCTAACGCGTCTTCTCCCCCCCCCCCCCACCAGGTCTCTCTAACGCGTGTCCTCTCTCTCTCCCCCAGGTCTCTCTAACGCGCGTCTTCTCTCTCCCCCCAGGTCTCTCTAACGCGCGTCTTCTCTCTCCCCCCTCTAGGTCTCTCTAACGCGTCTTCTCTCCCCCCCCCACCAGGTCTCTAACGCGCGTCTTCTCCCCCCCCCACCAGGTCTCTCTAACGCGCGTCTTCTCTCTCCCCCCAGGTCTCTAGCGCGTCTTCTCTCCCCCCCACCAAGTCTCTCTCTCCCCCAACGCGCGTCTTCTCTCCCCCCAGGTCTCTAACGCGTCTTCTCTCCCCCCAGGTCTCTAACGCCCCCCCCCACCAGGTCTCTCTAACGTGTGTCCTCTCTCTCTCCCCCCAGGTCTCTCTAACGCGTGTCTTCTCTCTCCCCCCAGGTCTCTAACGCGCATCCTCTCTCTTCTCCCCCCAGGTCTCTAACGCGTGTCTTCTCTCCCCCCAGGTCTCTAACGCGTGTCTTCTCTCTCCCCCCAGGTCTCTAACGCGTGTCTTCTCCCCACCAGGTCTCTCCCCCCCCCACCAGGTCTCTCTAACGCGTGTCTTCTCTCTCCCCACCAGGTCTCTAACGCGTGTCTTCTCTCTCCCCCCAGGTCTCTAACGCGTGTCTTCTCTCCCCCCCAGGTCTCTAACGCGTCTCTTCTCTCCCCCCAGGTCTCTAACGCGTGTGTCCCCCCCCCCCAGGTCTCTCTAACGCGTGTCTTCTCCCCCCCCCCCCCCCCCCCCCCACCAGGTCTCTAACGCGTGTCTTCTCTCTCCCCACCAGGTCTCTAACGTGTGTCTTCTCTCTCCCCAGGTCTCTAACGCGTGTCTTCTCTCTCCCCACCAGGTCTCTAACGCGTGTCTTCTCTCTCCCCACCAGGTCTCTAACGCGTGTCCCCCCCCCCACCAGGTCTCTCTAACACGTGTCTTCTCCCCCCCCCCCCCACCAGGTCTCTCTAACGCGTGTCTTCTCTCCCCCACCAGGTCTCTAACGCGTGTCTTCTCTCTCCCCACCAGGTCTCTAACGCGTGTCTTCTCTCTCCCCACCAGGTCTCTAACGCGTGTCTTCTCTCTCCCCACCAGGTCTCTAACGCGTGTCTTCTCTCCCCCCTCCAGGTACAAAGGTTCAGTTCAGAGACAGTAGCTGCCTTCATAGCAGTGGTGGGCATCCTCTCCATTGTTGCTCAGGTTGGTGACTTTTGACACCCGTTGTGGTGTTTTTATACTTTATCAATATTCTGCCTCGCAATAGGTCCCAGAGACAGAGTTGACATATCTGTAAAGAACGACTGATTGGCTGATTTTGTTGGACTACCTGCTATGTTCCCTTTGTCAGACGATGGTTCTGGGGATTCTGATGCGCTCCATAGGGAATAAGAACACTATCCTACTGGGCCTAGGCTTCCAGATACTACAGCTGGCCTGGTACGGCTTCGGATCTCAACCATGGTCAGTAACAACTACCTTTTTTAATACACTATCACTAACCCTAACATACTGGCCATAACTAACCCTAACATACTGGCCATAACTAACCCTGACCCTAACTAACCCTGACCCTAACATGGCTGATTTTGTTGACTAACCCTGACCCTAACATACTGGCCATGACTAACCCTGACCCTAACATACTGGCCATGACTAACCCTGACCCTAACATACTGGCCATGACTAACCCTGACCCTAACATACTGACCATAACTAACCCTGACCCTAACATACTGGCCATAACTAACCCTGACCCTAACATACTGGCCATAACTAACCCTGACCCTAACATACTGGCCATAACTAACCCTGACCCTAACATACTGGCCATGACTAACCCTGACCCTAACATACTGGCCATGACTAACCCTGACCCTAACATACTGACCATGACTAACCCTGACCCTAACATACTGACCATGACTAACCCTGACCCTAACATACATACTGACCCTAACATACTGCCATGACTAACCCTGACCCTAACATACTGGCCATGACTAACCCTGACCCTAACATACTGGCCATGACTAACCCTGACCCTAACATACTGGCCATGACTAACCCTGACCCTAACATACTGGCCATGACTAACCCTGACCCTAACATACTGGCCATGACTAACCCTGACCTAACATACTGGCCATGACTAACCCTGACCCTAACATACTGGCCATGACTAACCCTGACCCTAACATACTGGCCATAACTAACCCTGACCTTCACCCTGACCCTAACGTACTGGCCACAACTAACATACTGGTCACTCAACCCCTTTAAGCACAACTTTTTGTGGAACAGGGGGACTGAGGGGATAGGGGAGAGAAAGTAGTCCTGACACTCTGTGTTAGTGGTTAGGCCCCGGGAGAGAAAATAGCCCTGATGCTCTGTGTTAGTGGTTAGGCCCCGGGAGAGTAAATAGTCCTGACACTCTGTGTTAGTGGTTAGGCCCCGGGAGAGAAAATAGTCCTGATGCTCTGTGTTAGTGTTTAGGCCCCGGGAGAGAAAATAGTCCTGATGCTCTGTGTTAGTGGTTAGGCCCCGGGAGAGAAAATAGCCCTGATGCTCTGTGTTAGTGGTTAGGCCCCGGGAGAGTAAATAGCCCTGATGCTCTGTGTTAGTGGTTAGGCCCCGGGAGAGTAAATAGCCCTGATGCTCTGTGTTAGTGGTTAGGCCCCGGGAGAGAAAATAGCCCTGATGCTCTGTGTTGTCATATGGTGGTTACTGTTAGGTGTGGCTGCAGTGAAGAGAAGTTGAATACAGGCCAGTTTAGTCCTTGCTCTGATATCTCTGTGAGGAGGATTTCCCTGTTTCCGCCCCCTGACTATATGACTTGTCAGTGCACTCTGGTCTGTTGCATGCTTCCTCTCTGGAGTGTGAAAATACTTTGTTAAAGATTCACCTCAAATGAAAAGTAACTTTTTCTATAGTGATGTTACGGTGTGAGCTGAGGGTTCGGGCGGTACTGTGCGAGCTGAGGGTTCGGGCGGTACTGTGCGAGCTGAGGGTTCGGGCGGTACTGTGCGAGCTGAGGGTTCGGGCGGTACTGTGCGAGCTGAGGGTTCGGGCGGTACTGTGCGAGCTGAGGGTTTGGGCGGTACTGTGCGAGCTGAGGGTTCGGGCGGTACTGTGCGAGCTGAGGGTTCGGGCGGTACTGTGCGAGCTGAGGGTTCGGGCGGTGCGAGCTGAGGGTTCGGGCGGTACGGTGCGAGCTGAGGGTTCGGGCGGTACGGTGCGAGCTGAGGGTTCGGGCGGTACTGTGCGAGCTGAGGGTTCGGGCGGTACTGTGCGAGCTGAGGGTTCGGGCGGTACTGTGCGAGCTGAGGGTTCGGGCGGTGCGAGCTGAGGGTTCGGGCGGTGTGTGTGTGTGTGCACAGTTTCCTCTCTTGCCACGATTATGAAGTTGGGTGGGGGGTATGCGTGCGTAGGGTGGGATGTAGATTTTGTCATTGACAGGTAAGAATGTCTATTTCTGCAGCCACGTTGGCCGGTGGTCACACAGAGTTTTGGACAAGGGGAAAAAAAGTTCACCCAAAAGTTTATCCACGTGTAGAAGTTGGTTGAATTGACAAGAAAAGCTTCCAAAGTGTGACTTTGTCCTCGTTTCTTTACCAGCTGCATCGTTTTGGTCACACGCTAAGTTGTTTTTCAATGTTACTTCGACTTTGCTGCAATTTTCTGCCGCTAGGAAGACGCCCGTCAGATTTCTTTCATCGTAGACAAACGAGTGCCCAAGTTACCACGGTAATGGCCTGTCCCTTAAATTAAGAATCAACTGTTATCAAATGTTATATTGTTTTTGTGCATCTCTGGTCGATGTTCTACTGATTTTAATTTTTTCCCCCCAGGTCATTTCATGTTATGTGTATCCTATTCCAGCAGGAAGAAATTAGTCCGGTATGAAGTAGCGTTGCGATAACGCCGCTCACTACACTGGAAGTTAATAGGAATACGATTTTTAGAATGCAGAAAAATTATCATGTCAGATTTCAATACTGGCCAAGTCATAATGCTGGAGGTTGTCTTCTCTCCAATGAGCCATTGATCATATTTTGTTGGTATATTACTACCTCGTGAAATGTTTTTTTATTTAACAGAGGGTCTAACACATTTCTCCTATTTGTCTGCCTCTTCAGTCCAGGGTGCATTGCATGGTAACCGTTGTAAATGTCAGACCCCACTCTGTGAGGCACATCGATCTGCAGGTTGAGCAAGTACATTAGTGTCTAATTTGAGAAACGGACACCTCACAAGTCCTCAAGCTTCATTAAATAGAACCCGACAAAACACCAGTCTCAACGTCAACAGTGAAGGGGTGATTCCAGGATGCTGGCCTTCTTATCCCTTGCTTGCTAGCTAGCCAACTACGGCTAACTTATTCACGTCAGCCAGAATAACAACAAAGTAGCAGCATTTGCGGGGTTTTTTTATACGTAGTTTTCTAGTGACATATATTTGGATACATTCATAACAATGAGCTAATGATGTGCGCTTTTACCTGGCATAGAAAATGTGCTCTCTTGTCATGACTCAGAGGAACTAGCCAACAACACAGCTAACACAATAATTTCAACTGAAGCTGCAATGACGTTTAGTTTAATTTGACCTGTTTTTCTATTGACATTTCTTTGTATACATCCATAAAAATGATGCCAGCTGATTCATGATTTAGACTGGCTGAGAAACGCTGCCTGTTTTTTTTTTTTTTTTTCCCAACTTCTGGCACGTTCAATACTATTGCATAGCTGGAGATTGAATTTGAATATTAAAACGATGTTGCAAATGTCAGAAGCAGACCGCAAGGTTTCTACAAATCTCAGCTGTTGAAAACCAAATGCTACTCTAAAACCAATGGGAGATCATGTCTAGATGGGTTTTTTTTATAGTGGAAACTAAGTTTATAAATTGCCTGGCTGGGCTGATGACAGTGGATTGCGCAGTGAGATGGAACAGAGTAAATAGGCATTTCAAAGACACCGGCTGGAATGCGGTTTTAACCAATCAGCATCCAGAATAAGACCCACTAGTTGTGTATAAAACGGAATTGCCCAGCCCTAGCGGTCATGCATATGTTATAGGACCATTATTCTGCATTGTAAATTGATAAATGTCTTTTTTAAATGTCAAGCAAAATTGTCAATTTTTCACATCTCTAGTGTGTAGCTACGTTTGCTAGCTAGCTACCCAGCACATAGAGACCATTGCATTGTGGGTTTGGTAGTAGACTTGAACTGCAACAGATGTTGCTACCAACCTTATTATAATGACAAATTTAAAACTTTATTCCCGAAAAATATACACTGTAAATGATAGGATTTAGTATTTTTCCTTTTAAAGGAGCAGCTGAACATTTTTGTCTCACCTAATGATTGAGCATGGATCGCGCACAACTTTTATTCATGAACTTTTGGTCATTTCTTATCAAGACACTCATACTTTAATGCTTCTAGATTTCTACTTAAGAACACATCTAGGGGCCTCCCGCGTGGTGCATGGGTCTAAGGTACTGCAGTGCTCGCTGTGCCACTAGAGATTCTGGGTTCGAGTCCGGGCTCTGTCGCAGCTGGCCGCGAGCGGGAGACCCATGGGCAGTGCACAATTGTCCAGGTTAGGGGAGGGTTTGACCGACGGATGTCCTTGTCCCATCGTGCACTAGCAACTCCTGTGGCGGGCTGTGCACGCTGACACGGTCGCCAGGGGTACGGCGTTTCCTCCGACACACTGGTGCGGCTGGCTTCCAGGTTAAGTGGGCATTGGTTGGGTTGTGTTTCGGGGGACGCACGGCTCGACTTTCGCCTCTCCCGAGTCCTCCGTACGGGAGTTGCAGCGACGAGACAAGTCTGTAACGCCCAATTGGATACCACAACATTTTTGCGAAAATGGGTATAAAAAAAATAATCTACTCGTTGTCAGTTTAGAGCTCTGAACTAGGGTAATATATTAGCCCTATCACTCATCATTGTCATATCATTGATGAGAATGTCTCAGATAACAACTGAACTGACATCATATTCATTAAGTACCACCGCATATGTTCAATTGGTCTGATTACCAGAATATAGTTAATTTCCCCCCACCTTCTGATGTTCTCAGAATCTCTGTTAACCAAGGGGGTTGCAAATGTTACATCAGTAGGGTAGAGAGAGGAAAAGGGGGGAAGAGGTATCTATGACTGTCATAAACCTACCCCCAGGCCAATGTCATGACAGTGTGTAACGATGTGTGTGTGTTCTCTCTCCCATCAGGATGATGTGGGCAGCAGGAGCGGTAGCAGCCATGTCTAGCATCACGTTCCCAGCAGTCAGTGCCATCGTGTCCCGCAACGCAGACCCTGACCAGCAGGGTAAGCTAATGCTATCAAAAACTGTATTAGCCTCAATATGAGACTGCCCAATCGTAAATTGACCCCCTCTTTCTCAGATCTGAAATGTTATTCCAGATCACGTACAATGCTTAGTGTCGTGAACTTGCTCTCAAGATTGCAACCTAAATATTCATCATTATTCAAGACCATTGTAGTGAATATGTCAAAGCTATATGGGGAAACGCAATAGCAGAAGGTTGGGCTGGGCGATATGCCCCAGATATCATATTGCAACATTTTTGACAATATTTATTTTTATTTTTTTAAATAATAAAAGTTCTATGTTTTCTGAGAATTTAGTTTGTGAAAACTCATAATCAGTGATTTCAATGAGGCTTGTTCTCTCCTGATTTGTTTTATACTGTTCAATATTAAACTTCAACCAAATTTTCCATGATCAGAATAATTATTTTCCTCTAAACAGGTTTCTATCCAACTTTTTTTTTTTGCGGGTAAAGTACATGTCACGACGGGCCTGATGGAAACAGCAAATTTATCTGTAAACTTTCCAAATGCTGACAAGACAAAAAAAACACGCTTGACAAAGTGGTATCTTTTTTTGTGTCGGTAAGAGGTGTTATGAGAGGTTGAAACACCTTTAAGCACATCAAATCAAATGTATTTATATAGCCCTTCGTACATCAGCTGATATCTCAAAGTGCTGTACAGAAACCCAGCCTAAAACCCCAAACGGCAAGCAATGCAGGTGTAGAAGCACGGTGGCTAGGAAAAACTCCCTTGAAAGGCCAAAACCTAGGAAGAAACCTAGAGAGGAGCCAGGCTATGTGGGGTGGCCAGTCCTCTTCTGGCTGTGCCGGGTGGAGATTATAACAGAACATGGCCAAGATGTTCAAATGTTCATAAATGACCAGCATGGTCAAATAATAATAATCACAGGCAGAACAGTTGAAACTGGAGCAGCAGCATGGCCAGGTGGACTGGGGACAGCAAGGAGTCATCATGTCAGCTGGCCCTGAGCATGGTCCTAGGGCTCAGGTCCTCCGAGAGAGAGAAAGAAAGAAAGAGAATTGGAGAGGGCATACTTAAATTTACACAGGACACTGAATAGGACAGGAGAAGTACTCCAGATGTTGATATAATAACCATCATATCGAAGTAAACTTGGAGTGACACGATATGTTGTGTGGTTCTTCCTCGGCTTGGAAGATGTTCTGTTTATACCAAATACGGGGGTATTTCGAAATACCAATGGTATGATTTTTCAATATGTAACACAAATTAATGTCTCTGCTTTAGGGTGCTGTGCCACTAGTTATAACTCGCAGGCAGTGGTGGAAAAAGTACCCAACAATCATACTTGCGTGAAAGTAAAAAGAACTTAATGGAAAATGACTCAAGTAAAAGTTACCCAGCCCTCTTACTGCTGGTAGGAACAGGCCCTCTTACTGCTGGTAGGAACAGGCCCTCTTACTGCTGGTAGGAACAGGCCCTCTTACTGCTGGTAGGAACAGGCCCTCTTACTGCTGGTAGGAACAGGCCCTCTTACTGCTGGTAGGAACAGGCCCTCTTACTGCTGGTAGGAACAGGCCCTCTTACTGCTGGTAGGAACAGGCCCTCTTACTGCTGGTAGGAACAGGCCCTCTTACTGCTGGTAGGAACAGGCCCTCTTACTGCTGGTAGGAACAGGCCCTCTTACTGCCGGTAGGAACAGGCCCTCTTACTGCCGGTAGGAACAGGCCCTCTTACTGCCGGTAGGAACAGGCCCTCTTACTGCCGGTAGGAACAGGCCCTCTTACTGCCGGTAGGAACAGGCCCTCTTACTGCCGGTAGGAACAGGCCCTCTTACTGCCGGTAGGAACAGGCCCTCTTACTGCCGGTAGGAACAGGCCCTCTTTCTGCCGGTAGGAACAGGCCCTCTTTCTGCCGGTAGGAACAGGCCCTCTTTCTGCCGGTAGGAACAGGCCCTCTTACTGCCGGTAGGAACAGGCCCTCTTACTGCCGGTAGGAACAGGCCCTCTTACTGCCGGTAGGAACAGGCCCTCTTACTGCCGGTAGGAACAGACGATCACCATTTGAGTTTGTTTACTTAGTTATTACATGTATTTTACATGAAGCAAACCAACCATTGAAATAAAGGTATGTAAAGTAAAACCCCAAACTGTTCCATGCATCAGTACTGGTATTTAGTGAAATAAGGTTTACCACCCAGCCCTAACTGAAAGTGCATCTTGGCCTCCCGGGTGGCGCAGTGGTTAAGGGCGCTGTACTACAGTACCATCAGAGACTCTGGGTTCGTGCCCAGGCTCTGTCGTAACCGGCCGCAACCGGGAGGTCCGTGGAGTGAAGCACAATTGACCTAGCGTCGACCGGGTTAGGGAGGGGTTTGCCGGTAGGGATGTCCTTGTCTCATCGCGCACCAGCGACTCCTGTGGCTGGCCGGGCACAGTGCGTGCTAACCAAGGTTGCCAGGTACACAGTGTTTCCTCTGACACATTGGTGCGGCTGGCTTCCGGGTTGGATGCGCGCTGTGTTAAGAAGCAGTGCGGCTTGGTTGGGTTGTGTAACGGAAGCCCGTACGGGAGTTGTAGTGATGAGACAAGATAGTAGCTACTAAAAACAATTGGACACCATGGAATTGGGGAGAAAACGGGGTAAAATAAAAAAAAATTAAGAACAAAAAAGAGTGCATCTTGATTGAATGACTTTGTATCCGTCTCCTAGGTGTTGTCCAGGGGGTGATAACAGGTATCCGTGGTCTGTGTAACGGGCTCGGCCCGGCCTTCTATGGCTTTATATTCTACCTGTTCCATGTGGAGCTGACTGATCTGGACGCTGTAGACAGCCCTGGGAAAGAACCCAAACCTAACATGGCCAACCCTGCTGATGAGGTGAGACCATGGAGGATAGAGGACACACACACACACACACAGCCAACCACACTGACGAGGTGAGACCGTGGAGGAGTGTATTGGACAGGACTGAGAGACAACTGTATAGGAGTATATATTCAGACAGTATTGATATCATGGTGTCACTCACCTATAAAAACAGATGTCTCAGCCTTCAGACACTCCATTCATAATCTCCTACCTGCTGTACATCTGACTGAAGGGACAGTTGGGCACTTTGCTAAAACACACACATCCCCCTTTTTACAAAGACCCTCCCTATTAATCATCAGTTTCTCTGCCTCTCTCTGTCTCTCTCTCTGTCTGTCTCTGTCTCTCTCCAGAGTTCCATCATCCCCGGCCCTCCCTTCCTGTTTGGGGCGTGCTCCGTACTGCTGTCTCTGTTAGTAGCCCTGTTCATCCCAGAGCACAGTGGCCCGGGTGTCCGGCCGGGAGGCTACAAGAAACACAACAACGGGGCCCAGAGCCACTCACACAGCCCTCCCAGTAGTGGGGCTGAGGGCAAGGAGCTGCTACTGGATGGCAGCTGTGTATAACACCAGCCTGGGGGCACAAACTTCACACTTGCTCCCCCTGAGCCCAAACAATTGAACCATTACTTTCACACATGTTCCCAGATGAGTGGCCTCTTCTTCGGGCAGGGAAGATGCATGTGTGTGTGTGTGTGTGTGTGTGAACACCTAGTGGGCTGTGGTTTATCAGAAGCAGCTGAGTTGTGTGTGTGTGTGAGAGAGAGACTCTCTTGGTTGAGCTGATCTCTGCCCTGAGTCTTGACAAGCAGGAAGAGGATAAAGGAGGTGGGGATGTAGAGTTCCTGCCAGAGGACTATGCATCACACCCATATGTCCCACATGGGTGGGATCTGGTTGGAGTGAAGGTCCAAGGTTATCTGAACTGTTACTAAGCTCTGTGTGATGTATTTGTCCAAAATGGCACCCTAGTCCCTATATAGTGCACTTCTTTTGACCAGGGCCCACTAGGGAATAGGGTACCGTTTGTGATGCAACCAATGTAGCCAAGCAACCCACTCTGACAACAACTGTTCTTTCCCTTAGAGATGGAGTCAACAACATAGTCCAGTTTACAAGCTACCAAACTTCTGATTTTATTGTCTTAATATGGCAGATGAGAAAGCAGGTCTTCCTCTGTGTGTCCAAAGCAGGGAGAGAAGTTACCGTATGCCTCCAAAATGACCCCTATTCCCTTTATAGTGCACTACTTTTGACCAGCCTCTGGTGCACAATAAAGGGAAAGCGGGTGCAATTTGGGAGGCAAACACTGTAGAACTTGAGGAGAGCCTCTGAAGAACCTCCATCTATGAACCACTACCCATCCAGATGGGGACAGCACAATAGACATCAACCTTTCATGATTTTTTTCCAGGGGGACTTGAACCTAACATTTGACTGACCAACCTCCCATTCCATTGAACTGAGTTGTGTGTAAACCACTTTAGTTTTTCAATGTTTACCTTCCTGTCGTCTGTTCCGTTAGATTAGCAGAAAACGACCTTTTGGGCTGGATATGTTTCCTGTGTTCATCACACACTTAAGGCTAGTTGTGTTCAAAGTTTTTATTCCAGAGAAATGTTGCCTTGGAAGTGACGTTATCTTCATATTAATATATTACAACAACCTGTATGAAGACTGTTGTCTGACTGTCTGAGGTGGGTCTGTAATCGTTGCTATTGGAGCCTTGTTCTCTAATTCTACTCCTCACAACCCTCTTCGATGTGAATCTAGGCACAACTGTAGTTAACACACAGACTGGCATGACTTTAGTTCTGTTAACAACTGTAGTTAACACACAGACTGGCATGACTTTAGTTCTGTTAACAACTGTAGTTAACACACAGACTGGCATGACTTTAGTTCTGTTAACAACTGTAGTTAACACACAGTTAACACACAGACTGGCATGACTTTAGTTCTGTTAACAACTGTAGTTAACACACAGACTGGCATGACTTTAGTTCTGTTAACAACTGTAGTTAACACACAGACTGGCATGACTTTAGTTCTGTTAACAACTGTAGTTAACACACAGACTGGCATGACTTTAGTTCTGTTAACAACTGTAGTTAACACACAGACTGGCATGACTTTAGTTCTGTTAACAACTGTAGTTAACACACAGACTGGCATGACATTAGTTCTGTTAACAACTGTAGTTAACACACAGACTGGCATGACTTTCTGTTAACAACTGTAGTTAACACACAGTTCTGTTAACAACTGTAGTTAACACACAGACTGGCATGACTTTAGTTCTGTTAACACACAGACTGGCATGACTTTAGTTCTGTTAACAACTGTAGTTAACACACAGACTGGCATGACTTTAGTTCTGTTAACACACAGACTGGCATGACTTTAGTTCTGTTAACACACAGACTGGCATGACTTTAGTTCTGTTAACAACTGTAGTTAACACACAGACTGGCATGACTTTAGTTCTGTTAACACACAGACTGGCATGACTTTAGTTCTGTTAACAACTGTAGTTAACACAGACTGGCATGACTTTAGTTCTGTTAACAACTGTGGTTAACACACAGACTGGCATGACTTTAGTTCTGTTAACACACAGACTGGCATGACTTTAGTTCTGTTAACAACTGTAGTTAACACAGACTGGCATGACTTTAGTTCTGTTAACACACAGACTGGCATGACTTTAGTTCTGTTAACAACTGTAGTTAACACACAGACTGGCATGACTTTAGTTCTGTTAACAACTGTAGTTAACACAGACTGGCATGACTTTAGTTCTGTTAACAACTGTAGTTAACACAGACTGGCATGACTTTAGTTCTGTTAACACACAGACTGGCATGACTTTAGTTCTGTTAACAACTGTAGTTAACACAGACTGGCATGACTTTAGTTCTGTTAACAACTGTAGTTAACACACAGACTGGCATGACTTTAGTTCTGTTAACAACTGAGTTAACACACAGACTGGCATGACTTTAGTTCTGTTAACAACTGTAGTTAACACACAGACTGGCATGACTTTAGTTCTGTTAACAACTGTAGTTAACACAAAGACTGGCATGACTTTAGTTCTGTTAACAACTGTAGTTAACACACAGACTGGCATGGCTTTAGTTCTGTTAACAACTGTAGTTAACACACAGACTGGCATGACTTTAGTTCTGTTAACAACTTGCCCATAGACGGTTTCTGATTCTTTATTCACAAAGTGTCTTGAGTGCTGATCTGGGATCAGTGTTGCCTGTTGGATCATAGTGAATATGATTATATGGTCGGGGGACATCCTGAGCCAAGATCAGCATTCCTACTGTAAGATACTTGGTGAATAAGTTTCCTGATGTGTAATGTTGGTATCAATGTGAGCACTGATATAGTTAATAAAACGGTCTGTAGTAGTAATATTATTACGTTCAGTAAAAAATGCATAATTTGTTCTGCGGTAGGATAGTAGGTTAAATGTTGTGTGGCATTAGACAAGGCTGCAAATGTGGTTTTAGCTCCCGTGTCTGTCCGTCTTTGACTGCAAAGGTTTTGCAGATACGACTGTCAATCTTTGCTGTTGTACTTTTGAAACAATAGATGTTTTGTTGTTGTTGTAAATGAGCCTCAAGTGCATTGAAATAACCAAATAGAACTGATTGATGTCAAAATGTTGGACATTTTCAGAATTTCTATTTAGTCAAATTATTAACTGTTTTGTGCCATATTTAAAAAAATAAATTTAAAACACAAGGAAGAGGTAACAACACTACAGCATCAAGACACTATCAAACACTACAGCATCAAGACACTATCAAACACTACAGCATCAAGACACTATCAAACACTACAGCATCAAGACACTATCAAACACTACAGCATCAAGACACTATCAAACACTACAGCATCAAGACACTATCAAACACTACAGCATCAAGACACTATCAACCACTACAGCATCAAGACACTATCAAACACTACAGCATCAAGACACTATCAAACACTACAGCATCAAGACACTATCAAACATGTATCAGTCTTTCTGCAACAGAGCCATCCTTATGTGTGAGGGTATCTACTACTACTATCAAACATGTATCAGTCTGTCTGCAGCAGAGCCATCCTTATGTGTGAGGGGGCGTGTGCATGAGGGATATAAAATGTCAGTTTCCTTTTTCATGATCACAATGTTTGTTTTTGTTCATTTGTTTGACTTAAACTTTTTTAAAAATTTTTTGTTGCAAAGTTTAACTGCTATTTTTGAATAGCTTTTAACACTTAGATGTTCCAATGTTTTTATTTGTGGTTTTCTTAAACATTTTGGGTGTTTATTGAATCTTAAGCTTTGCTTTTAAAAACGTTTAATTTATCAATGGTCAGTTCGATTTAACAATAAGCTGTTAATTTCGGTGAAATTGTATCAATAGATGACATCACTAGCATAATTGAATACATGTTGTTATGCCAACCAAACAAACTCTTTGTCATTTCAACTGAGTTAGCAGTGAGGCCATTAAACTGCTCTACCGGTGTGTCCCGACTGGCACCCTATGGGCCCTGGTCAAAAGTAGTACACAACATAGGGAATAGATATGCCAATGCTCCAGAACATATTGAATTGGACCAACAACACTTAAGAACAGTACAGCCAATGACTAAGATCCTATATTAATCATTACAATTGATTCTGTACCAGCCACAACCCCATTTACAACTCAAACATGTATTTCAGTCAATGTACAAACATTTGTTTACTTAACGCGTGTGTGTGTGTGCACAAAACATGAGGAAAACCTCCCTCATATTGAGTTGGACCTCCTTTTTGCCCTCAGAACAGCCTCATTTGGTCAGGGCATGGACTCTACAAGGTGTAGAAAGCTTTCCACAGTGATGCTGGCCCATGTTGACTCCAATGCTTCCCACAGTTGTCAAGTTGGCTGGATGTCCTTTGGGTGGTGGACCATTCTGATACACACAGGAAACTGTTGAGCATTAAAAAAAAACAGCATAGTTGCAGGTCTTGACACAAACCCGTGCGCCTGGTACCTACTACCAGACCCTGTTCTAAGACTCTTAAATCTTTTATCTTGCCCATTCACCCCCTGAATGGCACACATACACAATGCATGTCTCAATGAGCTTAAAAATCCTTCTTTAACCTTTTTCCTCCCCTTCATCTACACTGATTGCAGTGAATATAAGAAGTGACATCAATAAGGGATCATAGCATTCACCTGGTCCCTCTGTCAAGGAAAGAGCAGCTGTTCCTAATGTTTTGTACACTCAGTGTGTATGTTAAAAGGAGATTGGATCCTACTGGTCTGATTGGCACAGTAGTGTGGCGCAACTATACTGAACAAAAATATAAACGCAACATGCAACAGTTTCAAAGATTTTACTGAGTTACAGATCATTTAAGGAAATCAGTCAATTGAAATAAATAATGCCCTAATCTATGGATTTCAAATGACTGAGAATACAGATATGCATCTGTTGGTCACAGACACCTTATCATGCTGAAACATGAGGTGATCGAGGTGGATGAATGGCTGAACAATGGCCCTCAGGACCTCCTCACGGTATCTCTGTGCGTTCAAATTGCCATCGATAAAAATCCAATTGTGTTTGTTGTCTGTAGTTTATGCCTGCTTATGCCATAACCCCACCACCACCACCATGGGGCACTCTGTCCACAACGTTGACATATGTTGCCTGCATTTTGTGAGGCCAGTTGGAGCCGACTTATGGTAGAGGTAGAGAAATCATGAGGAAAAAAAAGAAGAAACCCACACACTTCTTGCTAGTATCACTGCTCTTTGTTAAGCTTCATGTATCAGCCTCGAGGCCTTCATCAGAGCGCTAGACAAATTGACATTTCAGCTTTGGTGGACATTCCTGCAGTCAGCATGCCAATTGCATTCTCCCTCAACTTGAGACATCTGATGCTTGTGTTGTGTGATGACAAAAATGCACATTTTTAGAGTGGCCTTTTATTGTCCCCAGCACAAGGTGCACCTGTGTAAAGATCGTGCTGTTTAATCATATTCTTGATATGCTACACCTGTCCGTTGGATGGATAACTTGGCAAAGGAGAAATGCTCACTAACAGGGATGTAAACACATTTGAGAGAAATGTGTTTTTTTGTGCATATGGAACATTTCTGGGATCTTTTATTTCAGCTCATGAAACATGGGACCAACCCTTTTACACATTGCGAACATTTTTGTTCTGTATATATTTCTCATACTGAGCGTGGTTCTGTGGGTCGCTCCTGTTTTGTAGTCCGATGTGGCCTGAGCCTCCCCTCTGTGACTGGACCGGTGGAGGATGATTATCATAATAGCATGTAAACATGGGAATCTAATGGCAAAATATTTATTAAAGATTTATTGTACATTGAGTTTTCACTTTGTCTTTTGCCACATACAGTAGACTACATGTAAAAAAAAATGTTTTTAAAAACGTACTGGAAACGTGGTCGTGTTTATTAGTGCACATCGTAGCAAAACGTTTTTGCAATGGAAAAAAATATATTATTGAACTAAGATGGTATTCCGCTTCAGGCTTTATTTCATGTCATGCCCACTGAACACCACCCAGGCTTCAGAGGACAGAACAAACACAGAACATTCTGTTCTTCATTAGTGTTAAATTATCTTACTCTGGTAGTCATGTGAGGATGTTCTTGTTTTCAAAGCACCTCCCTCCCATATACGAGGCTCTTCAGAAACCACTGACGGAGCCCTTTTCATCTAAGCGGTTAGTATGAATGTTTAGTCTGTAGCTAGCTTTCCTTTCAATTGGCCACAGATTTTCATGCGAATATTCAAAAATCCGCAGTAAAACAATATGCAGGTTTTACCACCAGAGGATGTTTCCATCAAATAGCCTTTTATCCGCAATAAGTCAATGTGTGATGACACCGTGCATATAAACAATTACTTTTGCGATTTTAATTCCAGTGTGCCGAATTAACTACAAGTTAAAGGGTTTCCGTCGCATTTTAAACTCGACTGTTGGTAATGTCACAACAAATGTTGCGTTACATAGTAAGTGTGCCCACTCTGGTCCTGGCATATGCATGTGAGCTCTAGCCAACAGCTCGCAGATAGTGAGGGTATAGTCTACATCAGAGATGGGCCATTTTGATGCCGGTAGGAGCCACGGAAAATCTCAACTCGTTAATGTCCTGCAATTCGAAACGTAAACGTAGAGAGAATGTAGCAGCCCTCCAATACCATGACATCCTATACACCACATACAATCTACTTAAAGCAACTTTTCATGACGGTGTGTGGACGTTGACAATCGTGGTCATTAGGGTCATGTGACCTGCCCACAGAGAACTTGGGAGTGTGCACGCTCACCCCGTCTCTTGACGACGGCTGAATATTGGAAGAACAAACTGTGCCATGCAGTTCATCAGTCCCAATTTGAAATACATTTTGTAGCTGCATAGTCCGAGCCATAACATGAATCAGAATTCCCCTGTCCTGCCCTATCCTCTCCTGTCATGCGCTGTCCTGTCCTGTATTAGTAATAAACAAGTCGTTGAGCCACAAGGTGGCAGCAGTGTGAGGTGGGGAAACTAACCTCTAACATTCTCTCATTGAGTCTATGAGAGGGAGAGAGAATCAACAAAAATGAAATAACAAGAAATTAACAGTTTCAAATGTTATATTGTCTAGTGTTGTAACAATGTGCAATTAGTTTAAGTATGAAAGGGGAAATAAATTAACAGAAATATGTGTCTGTAATGGGGTCACATTTTGCAGGAGGTTAGGAAGTGCAGCTCAGTTTCCACCTCATTTTGTGGGCAGTGGGTGCACAGCCTTGTCTTCCCTCGACAGCCTATGGTCACTGAGTCTGTACATAGTAAAAGCTTTTCTTAATTTGGGGTCAGTCACAGTGGTCAGGCATAACCGCGGGGTCTCTCTCTCTCTCTCTCTCTCTCTAGGTCTACATACATACAAATAAACAGTGCATTCAGAAAGTATTCAGACCCCTTGACTTTTTCCACATTTTGTTGCGTTACAGCCTTATTCAAGAAAATTGATTAAAATATATATATATCAGCAATCTACACACAATCTACACCCCATAATGACGAAGCAATTCGCAAATGTATTAAAAATAAAAACAGAAATACTTTATTTACATATATATTCAGACCCGTTGCTATGAAACTTGATATTGAGCTATCTTATAAGGTCCCAGAGTTGACAGTGCATGTCAGAGCAGAAACCAAGCCATGAGGTCAAAGGAATTGTCCGTAGAGCTCAGATCTGGGGAAGGGTACCAAAACATTTCTGCAGTATTGAAGGTCTCCAAGAACACAGTGGCCTCCATTAATCTTAAATGGAGGAAGTTTGGAACCACCAAGACTCTTCCTAGAGCTGGCTGCCCGGCCAAACTGATCAATCGGGGGAGATGGGCCTTAGTCAGGGAGGTGCCCAAGAACCCAATGGTCACTGACCGAGCTTGAGAGTTCCTCTGTGGAGATGGGAGAACATTCCAGATGGACAACCATCTCTGCAGCACTCCACCAATCAGGCCTTTATGGTAGAGTGGCCAGATAGAAGCCACTCCTCAGTAAAGGGCACATGACAGCCTGCTTGGAGTTTGCCAAAAAGCACCTGAAGATTCCCAGACCATGAAAAACAAGATTCTCTCATCTGATGAAACCAAGATTGAACTGTTCGGCCTGAATACCAAGCGTCACCCCTGGAGGAAACCTGGCACCATCCCTACGGTGAAGCATGTTGATTGCAGCATCATGCTGTGGGGATGTTTTTCAGCGGCAGGGACTGGGAGACTAGTCAGGATCGAGGCAAAGATGATCGTGGCAAAGTACAGAGAGATCCTTGATGAAACCTGCTCCAGAGCACTCAGCCCCAGTCTGAGGACCAAAGGTTCACCTTCCTTCAGGACAACGACCCAAAGCACACAGCCAAGACAATGCAGGAATGGCTTCGGGATAAGTCTCCCAGCCAGAGCCCTGACTTGAACCCGATCAAACATCTCTGGAAAGACCTGAAAATAACTGTGCAGCAACGCTCCCCATCCATCCCGACAGGGCTTGAGAGGATCTGCAGAGAAGAATGGGAGAAACTCCCCAAATACAGGTGTGCTAAGCTTGTAGCATCATACCCAAGAAGACTCAAAGGCTGTAATCGCTACCAAAGGTTCTTTAACAACAACTGGGTAAAAGGTCTGAATAATAAAGTAAATGTGATATTTCAGTTTTTTATTTTTAATAAATTTGCAAAAATTCAACCTGTTTTTACTTTGTGTGTAGATTGAGGGAAAAAAACGATTTGATACAATTTAGAATAAGGCTGTAACAACAATATGTGGAAAAAGTGAAGGGGTCTTAATACTTTCCAAAGGAACCGTATGTGTATACCTACCTTGTCACAACGCATTCAGAAGGAAAGCAATTCCACGAATAAACTTTTTAAGAAGGCACGCCTGTTGAAATTTAAATGTATTCCAGGTGACTACCTTGCGAAGCTGGTTGAGAGAATACCAAAGTGTGTTTAAAGCTGTCATCAAGGCAAAAGGGTGGCTACTTTGAAGATTCTCAAATAGAAAATACATTTTGATTTGTTTAACACTTTTGTTTGGTTACTACATGATTCCATATGTGTTATTTCATAGTTTTGATGTCTACAATGTAGAAAATAGTACAAATAAAAACTTGAATAGATAGGTGTCCAAAACTTTGACTAGTAGTGTGTGTGTGTGTGTGTGTGTGTGTGTGTGTGTGTGTGTGTGTGTGTGTGTGTGTGTGTGTGTGTGTGTGTGTGTGTGTGTGTGTGTGTGTGTGTGTGTGTGTGTGTGTGTGTGTGTGTGTGTGTGTGTGTTTATATATATGCAGCTGAAGTCGGAAGTTTACATACACCTTAGCCAAATACATTTAAACTCAGTTTTTAACAATTCCTGACATTTAATCCTAGTAAACATTCCCTGTTTTAGGTCAGTTAGGGTCACCACTTTTATTTTAAGAATGGATTCTATGGGTTTGAGGTCAGGGCTTTGTGATGGCCACTCCAATACCTCGACTTTGTTGTCCTTAAGCCATTTTGCCACAACTTTGTAAGTATGCTTGGGGTCATTGTCCATTTGGAAGACCCATTTGCGGCCAAGCTTTACCCTCCTGACTGGTGTCTTGAGATGTTGCTTCAATAAATCCACATAATTTTCCTCCCTCATGATGCCATCTATTTTGTGAAGTACACCAATCCCTCCTGCAGCAAAGCACCCACACAACGTGATGCTGCCACCCCTGTGCTTCACGGTTAGGATGTTGTTCTTCGACTTGCAAGACTCCCCCTTTTTCCTCCAAACATAACGATGGTCATTATGGTCAAACAGTTCTATTTTTGTTTAATCAGACCAGAGGACATTTCTCCAAAAAGTACGATCTTTGTCCCCATGTGCAGTTGCAAACCGTAGTCTGTCTTTTTTTATGGCGGTTTTGGAGCAGTGACTTCTTCCTTGCTGAGCGGCCTTTCAGCTTATGACGATATAAAACTCGTTTTACTGTGGCTATAAATACTTTTGTACCTGTTTCCTCCAGCATTTCACAAGGTCCTTTGCTGTTGTTCTGGGATTGATTTGTACTTTTTGCACCAAAGTACGTTCATCTCTAGGAGACAGAGCGTGTCTCCTTCCTGAGCGGTATGACGGCTGCGTGGTCCCATGTTGTTTATACTTGCGTACTATTGTTTGTACAGATGAACGTGGTACATTCAGGCGTTTGGAAATTGCTCCCAAGGATGAACCAGACTTGTGGACGTCTACAATTTTTTTTCTGATGTCTTGGCTGATTTCTTTTGATTTTCCCATGATGTCAAACAAAGAGTCACTGAGTTTGAAGGTAGGCCTTGAAATACATCCACAGGTACACCTCCAATTGACTCAAAGTATGTCAATTAGCCTATCAGAAGCTTCTAAAGCCATGACATCATTTTCTGGAATTTTCCAAGCTGTTTGAAGGCACAGTCAACTTAGTGTATGTAAACTTCTGACCCACTGGGATTGTGATACAGTGAAACATAAGTGAAATAATCGGTCTGTAAACAATTGTTGGGAAAATGACTTGTGTCATGCACACAGTAGATGTCCTAACCGACTTGACAAAACTTTAGTTTGTTAACAAGACATTTGTGGAGTGGTTGAAAAACGAGTTTTAATGACTCAAACCTAAGTGTATGTAAACTTCCAAATTGAAGTGTGTGTGTGTGTATGTAAATGTATGTATGTATGTATGTATGTATGTATGTATGTATGTATGTATGTATGTAAATGTAATGTAATGTAATGTAATGTAATGTATGTCACACAGTGGGTGCTCAAATCACAACAATTTTCTTGCTTTCTCATGATTTGGCTGGGTCTAACTGTATTACTGTCCTGGGGTCTGTTTGTGTTTGTAAACAGAGCCTCAGTACCAGCTGGCGAAGGGGACTCCTCTCCAGGTTCATCTGTCTATAGGTGATGGCTTTATTATGGAATGTTTGGGAGTCGCTTCCTTTTAGGTAGCTGTAGAATTTAACGTCTCTTTTCTGGATTTTTGATCATTAGCGTGTATCACTCTAATTCTACTTTGAATGCATTGTAGAGTTTTACATTGCTCACAGGATGTTTTTGCAGAGTTCTGCATAAGTTAGTCTTAATTTGGTGTTTGTCCCATTTTGTGAATTATTGGTTGGTGAGTGGACCCCAGACCTCACAACCATAGTGGCAGTTGGTTATTTAACTGATTTGAAGTATTTTTTTTAGCCAGATCCTTATTGGGATGTCAAATGTTATGTTCGTTTTGATAGTGTAGAATAAATTTATTGCCTTGTCTCTCAGATTGTTCACAGCTTTGTGGAAGGTTTCTGTGGTGCTGATGTTTTGACCCAACGTAGGTATCGTTCTTTGTGCTCAAAGGCAACGGTGTCTAGGTGGAATTTGTAGTCCTGGAAACTGGACATTTTTTGGAGCCCCATTATTTTTGTCTTAATATACTGAACAAAAATATAAACACAACATGCAACAATGTCAATGATTTCACTGTTATAGTTCATATGAGGAAATCAGTCAATTGTAATAAATACATTTGGTTCTAATTTATGGATTTCACGTGACTGAGAATACAGGTATGCATCTGTTGGTCACAGATACAGTACCATTAAAAAAAAAAAGTATGGGCGTGGATCAGAACCAGTCAGTATCTGGTGTGACCATGTGCCTCATGCAGCGCGACACATCTCCTTCACATAGAGTTGATCAGGCTGTAGATTGTCGAATGTTGTCCCACTCATCTTCAATGGCTGTGCGAAGTTGCTGGATATTGGCGGGTACTGGAACACGCTGTCGTACAAGTCGATCCAGAGCATCCCAAACATGCTCAATGGGTGCCATGTCTGGTGAATATGCAGGCCATGGAAGAACTGGGACATTTTCAGCCTCCAGGAATTGTGTACCGATCCTTGCGACATGGGGCCCTGCATTATCATGCTGAAACATGAGGTGATGACGGTGGATGAATGGTATGACAATAGGCCTCAGGATCTCGTCACGGTATCACTGTGCATTCAAAATGCCATGGATAATATGTTCAGTGAACAAAAATATAAACCTAACATGTAAAGTGTGGGTCCCATGTTTCATGAGCTAAAATAAAAGATCCCAGAAATGTTTCATATGCACAAAAAGCTTATTTGTGCACAAATATGTTTACATCCCTGTTAGTGAGCATTTCTCCTTTCCCGAGATAATCCATCCAGCTGACAGGTGTGGCATATCAATAAAATGATTAAATAACATGAGGGGAAATAGTACAACTAAATGCAAAAACACACATCAGACACATTGACCGTTTACTACAGTACTAAGTGGTTTACTGAGAATGACAGTTGATGAAACAAACCCAAGCCTCCATGGGGTTGTTGAGGAGGGACAATCTGGGTTTAGAGTTTGTCACACCTGAGGTGACCAGTATCTCTGACTGGCATTTTATCCTCTACATGTTGAGGATTATTCTCTTCTGGTATACCAGGGTGTCTGGGGTGGTATGTCCCCACACACACACACACCTAGCATATCAGTATGCAATGCCGACGTAGGCACGGCAGCCTGATAGGACTGTCTGCTATCTACAGCAGCAGGTTTAGGTATGCGGCAGTAACATAGACTTGAAGGGAGTCTCTGAGATGGATACTAGTAAGAGTCTTCGCCTTAATCCTGTCATTGGCCTCATTTAGTCCTTCATACTCTATGAAGGTGGACTGAGGTTCCATCATCCCAAACGGCACCCTATTCCCATCATAGTGCACTACGTTTGATCAGAGCCCTATGGGAAGTAGTGCGCTGTCTAGGGAACAGGGTGCCATTTGGGAGGCAACCTGAGTCTGTTTCTGGATCTGGATAGGATATTGATTCATCAGCACAATGAGGTCTGAAATCATCTAGTCTAATTAGTCATCAGAATGGATGGACGGTTGGTGAGCTGAAAGAAGATACAGCACAGACAGTTGTCAAAGTTTACAATTACTTCAAAGTCTTTCAAAGGAAAATCTCCAGATAATATATAATAATAATAATATATGCCATTTAGCAGACGCTTTTATCCAAAGCGACTTACAGTCATGTGTGCATACATTCTACGTATGGGTGGTCCCGGGGATCGAACCCACTACCCTGGCGTTACAAGCGCCATGCTCTACCAACTGAGCTAATATATTCTGGATCTCTTCCAACTGATAATTGTCTGGCAAGCTTAATAGAGTAACATGTCTTAACATGTGCATCTTTAAAGAAGTGTTTATACTTCTAAGGCGCAAATGAAAAATGATTTATTTCTAACGTGCAAATAAAGAGCCTGTAAAAAAATAAAAATAACAAGCATTATTTGTCCCTCTGTGTCAGGATGAAATGACCCATGGGACTGAGGAGACCTGCTGGAATGTATTGTGATGCAGAGACGCTGTCATAGCAGATTTAGCTTCCAGCTCCAGATTAAGGTGCCCGAGACTGGAAGAATGCTTCCAAATGTTGGAATTGACTCAGGTCCACACACACACACACACACACACACACACACCGGACACACACACACCGGACACACACACACCGGACACACACACACCGGACACACACACCGGACACACACACACACACCGGACACACACACACACTCACCGGACACACACACACTGGACACACACACACCAGACACACACTCACTGGACACACACACACACCGGACACACACACACCGGACACACACACACCAGACATACACACACTGGACACACACACACCGGACACACACACACACACCGGACACACACACACTGGACACACACACACACACCGGACACACACACACACCGGACACACACACACCAGACACACACACACCGGACACACACACACTGGACACACACACACCGGACACACACACACACACCGGACACACACACACTGGACACACACACACACCGGGGACACACACACCAGACACACACACACTGGACACACACACTGGACACACACACACCGGACACACACACACCGGGGACACACACACCGGACACACACACACACCGGACACACACACACACACAGGACACACACACACACCGGACACACACACACTGGACACACACTCACCGGACACACACTCACCGGACACACACTCACCGGACACACACACACACTGGACACACACTCACCGGACACACACTCACCGGACACACACACACACCGGACACACACACACACACCGGACACACACACACACACCGGACACACACACACACACACCGGACACACACACACACACACCGGACACACACTCACCGGACACACACACACTGGACACACACTCACCGGACACACACACACACACACCGGACACACACCGGACACACACACACACACACACACACACACACACACCGGACACACACACCAGACACACACACACTGGACACACACACACTGGACACACACACACCGGACACACACACACACACACACACAAGCACAGACGGACGCATGCAGACACCCACATACACACAGTAAGATAATTCCATAGTAAATGAGTATGTCCATTATCCCCTCAAAGCCCCAGCATCCATCAGTCCAGAAGGGGGAACGCTAGAAAAGGGCAGCAGGAAGGCATCTTCCGGACGGTCCAGAGGGGAAGCCGGCCAGGTGGAAGAGGACGTCATACTCAGACAGAGGGTAGAGAGGATGGAGGGCATTACCTCTTCCTGACGGGACAGTGCGGAACGCAGTGGCGCCCTGGCGGAGTCCTCGTATGAATCACTCTGTGAACTTTATTGTTGTTTCTGTCAGGCAGCTTGGTGTGAAAGAGTTTCTGTCTGTTCCCTTGTTCTATACCGAGACCTCCAGACTGGCTGCGCCCTTCCCTCCCGCCGGCCAGCTTGATTGGGTTGACCATTAACACTGGGATGGGTGTGTCCCACCCACCGCACTGCCGCTTGGACAAAGCATGAGTCCCAAATGGCACCCTATTCCCTATATTGTCCCCTACATTTGACCAGGGCCCTGTAGTGCACTACTGTGTGTAGGGTATATAGGATTCCATTTGGGATGCAACCAGGAGAGCAGAAGGACCTCTGGGAGACATGCCTGCTGACTTTGTTCTGTCAGGGAAAGGTTGGGAACTGTGAAGGTTGGACAGAACCCGCCATGAAGGCCCCCCCCCCTTCCTTCCCCTTCCCCGCATATCTATCTTCTCCAAGACATGCACTTCATGGCACTGAGGACTTGGCAGGATGACAAAAACTAGGCTGAGCTACAAATATGATTATACATGATAAAAGAGAGAGAGGCCTTCACACGACTCTTATCAGACTGAACCCTGACCCTGTTGTTTTAGTTGTCAGACAGCCTCTGTCAACAACAGCTTTCTGAGTCTGACTACATGTGTCAGTCCCAAATGGTACCCTATTCCATATGTAGTGCACCACTTAGCCATAGGGCTCTGGTCAAAAGTAGTGCACCACTTAGCCATAGGGCTCTGGTCAAAAGTAGTGCACCACTTAGCCATAGGGCAAAAGTAGTGCACCACTTAGCCATAGGGCTTTGGTCAAAAGTAGTGCACCACTTAGCCATAGGGCTCTGGTCAAAAGTAGTGCACCACTTAGCCATAGGGCTCTGGTCAAAAGTAGTGCACCACTTAGCCATAGGGCTCTGGTCAAAAGTAGTGCACCACTTAGCCATAGGGCTCTGGTCAAAAGTAGTGCACCACTTAGCCATAGGGCTCTGGTCAAAAGTAGTGCACCACTTAGCCATAGGGCTCTGGTCAAAAGTAGTGCACCACTTAGCCATAGGGCTCTGGTCAAAAGTAGTGCACCACTTAGCCATAGGGCTCTGGTCAAAAGTAGTGCACCACTTAGCCATAGGGCTCTGGTCAAAAGTAGTGCACCACTTAGCCATAGGGCTCTGGTCAAAAGTAGTGCACCACTTAGCCATAGGGCTCTGGTCAAAATAGTAAAAGTGCACCACTTAGCCATAGGGCTCTGGTCAAAAGTAGTGCACCACTTAGCCATAGGGCTCTGGTCAAAAGTAGTGCACCACTTAGCTATAGGGCTCTGGTCAAAAGTAGTGCACCACTCTGGTCAAAAGTAGTGCACCACTTAGCCATAGGGCTCTGGTCAAAAGTAGTGCACCACTTAGCCATAGGGCTCTGGTCAAAAGTAGTGCACCACTTAGCCATAGGGCTCTGGTCAAAAGTAGTGCACCACTTAGCCATAGGGCTCTGGTCAAAAGTAGTGCACCACTTAGCCATAGGGCTCTGGTCAAAAGTAGTGCACCACTTAGCCATAGGGCTCTGGTCAAAAGTAGTGCACCACTTAGCCATAGGGCTCTGGTCAAAAGTAGTGCACCACTTAGCCATAGGGCTCTGGTCAAAAGTAGTGCACCACTTAGCCATAGGGCTCTGGTCAAAAGTAGTGCACCACTTAGCCATAGGGCTCTGGTCAAAAGTAGTGCACCACTTAGCCATAGGGCTCTGGTCAAAAGTAGTGCACCACTTAGCCATAGGGCTCTGGTCAAAAGTAGTGCACCACTAGCCATAGGGCTTCTGGTCAAAAGTGTGTCAAAAAAAGTAGTGCACCACTTAGCCATAGGGCTCTGGTCAAAAGTAGTGCACCACTTAGCCATAGGGCTCTGGTCAAAAGTAGTGCACCACTTAGCCATAGGGCTCTGGTCAAAAGTAGTGCACCACTTAGCCATAGGGCTCTGGTCAAAAGTAGTGCACCACTTAGCCATAGGGCTCTGGTCAAAAGTAGTGCACCACTTAGCCATAGGGCTTTGGTCAAAAGTAGTGCACCACTTAGCCATAGGGCTCTGGTCAAAAGTAGTGCACCACTTAGCCATAGGGCTCTGGTCAAAAGTAGTGCACCACTTAGCCATAGGGCTCTGGTCAAAAGTAGCCACTTAGCCATAGGGCTCTGGTCAAAAGTAGTGCACCACTTAGCCATAGGGCTCTGGTCAAAAGTAGTGCACCACTTAGCCATAGGGCTCTGGTCAAAAGTAGTGCACCACTTAGCCATAGGGCTCTGGTCAAAAGTAGTGCACCACTTAGCCATAGGGCTCTGGTCAAAAGTAGTGCACCACTTAGCCATAGGGCTCTGGTCAAAAGTAGTGCACCACTTAGCCATAGGGCTCTGGTCAAAAGTAGTGCACCACTTAGCCATAGGGCTCTGGTCAAAAGTAGTGCACCACTTAGCCATAGGGCTCTGGTCAAAAGTAGTGCACCACTTAGCCATAGGGCTCTGGTCAAAAGTAGTACCACTTAGCCATAGGGCTCTGGTCAAAAGTAGTGCACCACTTAGCCATAGGGCTCTGGTCAAAAGTAGTGCACCACTTAGCCATAGGGCTCTGGTCAAAAGTAGTGCACCACTTAGCCATAGGGCTCTGGTCAAAAGTAGTGCACCACTTAGCCATAGGGCTCTGGTCAAAAGTAGTGCACCACTTAGCCATAGGGCTCTGGTCAAAAGTAGTGCACTACATACAACCTGAGAAATATAGAGCCTGAAAGAGTTCCTCGACTGCCCCCACAGGAGAACCCTGTGAAGATTCCAGGTTTTTGTGTTGCATGACGCCCCTGTTCCAGACAGTCTTAAGTTGTTGTCTGTAAGAACCTCAGTTCACCCTTAAAACATGTATTTGTGTTGTGCATCAAAATATATTTGTAGTTATGGTGAAGTCATTGACTAGACTTGGCATGTATTTGTTCTCTCCTTTTTTCCATAACAAATGATGGGAAAGGAAATGGTTCTCTTCGACTGGGAACTGAGAGCAAGATATATCTGGACACAAAATACTGTCCTGCTTCAATTTCCTGAACAGGTTCCTGAAATACATTGCCAAGGAGGTAAAACATGCATTACCACAATCACTCTGTCAGTCACCTCATATTGCTAAATGAAGCTTCATTTCTTCAGAGGAAATTGTCAACATGTGGTTGTTAGGAAATGATTGTATAATGCTTATGAATGTGTTATGTAAGGGTTGCTAATATGTTTGATTTATTTGACCTTTTATTTTGCAAAACATAAACTAAAAGCTGATTGACATAATTCGGAGGAGACCAAATGAGTCTCCAGAGTTCGCCATCCCTGAGACCGGGTATTTTTAATTTAACCAGGCAAGTCAATTAAGAACAAATTCTTATTTACAATGACGGCCTACACCAGCCAAACCCGGACGACGCTGGGCCAATTGTGCAGCACACTATGGGACTCCCAATCATGGCCGGTTGTGATACAGCCTGGATTCGAACCAGGGTGACTGTAGCGACACCTCTAGCACTGAGATGCAGTGCCTTAGACCTCTGTGCCACTCAGGAGCTTGTAATTTGTACATCTAAAGGTTATTAATGATGTTAGGTATGGCAGAGGTTTTTGTATGAGAGCTTTATAGATAAAAAAGCGAGGAATGAATAGACCTGCGTGATTTCAGAGGGCCAGCCAACTTTCTGGTAAAGATGTGGCCTCCCAAGTGGTGCAGAGGCCTAAGAGGTTTAAGGTTTGATCCCAGGCTGTGTCACAACCAGCCGTGACCTGGTGTCCCATATGGCGGTGGACAATTGGCCCAGTGTCGTCCGGATGAGGGGAGGGTTTGGCCAGGTGGGCTTTACTTGGCTCATCGCGCTCTAGCGACTCCTTGTGGCGGGCCGGGCGCCTGCAGGCTGACTCTGGTCGTCAGTTGAACAGTGTTTCCTCCGACACATGATGCGGCTGGCTTCGGGGGCTAAGAAGCACGGCTTGGTGGGTCTTCTTTTGGAGGATGCATGACTCGACCTTCGCCTCTCCTGAGCCCGTTGGGGAGTTGCAGATGAGACGAGATCGAAATCACAAAATTGGGGAGAATTTATTTTAAATAATAAATCAAATCAGTGATGTGTACTGAACCTATCATCTGTAATAGAGTGTTTATGTAGGTAACGTTAAAATAAAATGTTGTGTTGAATGTAAGACAGTGAACAAAAGACTGGAATTTAGGACAGGGTGATTAAAGCTAAAACTGCCTAGTTTCATCATCTTAATATCCCCACAGACAGACTTTATAACGCTATAATTTGTGCCAATAGGTAGCATCACGATTCTATTAGCATCAGTATAGCTTCTTCTTATGCCAGATGCTCCCACACTAGTGAGGTGCTGAACTCAGCTCATTGGCTCAAAGCTGCTGGTCACATCGTTGTCTCTCTACCCCTCTCTCTCTCTCGCTCTCCCTACCTCTCTCTCTCTCCCTACCTCTCTCGCCCTCCCTACCTCTCTCTCTCTCCCTACCTCTCTCTCTCTCTCCCTACCTCTCTCTCTCCCTACCTCTCTCTCCCCTACCTCTCTCTCCCTACCTCTCTCTCTCTCTCTCCCTACCTCTCTCTCTCTCCCTACCTCTCTCTCTCTCCCTACCTCTCTCTCTCCCTACCTCTCTCGCCCTCCCTACCTCTCTCTCTCCCTCCCTACCTCTCTCTCTCTCTCTCCCTACCTCTCTCTCTCCCTACCTCTCTCGCCCTCCCTACCTCTCTCTCTCTCCCTACCTCTCTCTCTCTCCCTACCTCTCTCTCTCCCCTACCTCTCTCGCTCTCCCTACCTCTCTCTCTCTCCCTACCTCTCTCCCTCTCTCTCTCTCTCTCCCTACCTCTCTCTCTCGCTCTACATTTCTCTCTACCTCTTTCTCTCTCTACCTCTCAAAAACCTTTGAGAGAACCAATCAAAGCTCAGCACATTTCTGCATTTCCAACAGCCTCTTGTCCAGACCAGGGTGTCACAGTTCTCCCTCCTGGTGAGTCAGGTGAATCTTGTTAGCCAGGCTATATTGACCCACCTCCCTGACCCTCTCATCTCATCTCACTCCATGATGTTGAATAAGTGTACTCTGCGATGGCCTCTCTGACATGCTGTGATTCCCAAACGGCAACCTATTCGCTATATAGTCCCCTATGGGCCCTGGTCAAACGTAGTTCCCTATGTAGGTAATAGGGTTCCATTTGGAACGCATCCATGATCTGTGTGAACTACCGCC
Source organism: Oncorhynchus gorbuscha (assembly GCF_021184085.1). Classification (NCBI taxonomy): domain Eukaryota; kingdom Metazoa; phylum Chordata; class Actinopteri; order Salmoniformes; family Salmonidae; genus Oncorhynchus; species Oncorhynchus gorbuscha. Next base: position 42,732,871 of record NC_060194.1, on the reverse strand, counting down.
CGCACTGCACCCCCCCCCCCTCCCCACACTTTCCCTTTTGTGCGCTCAGAACAGAACAGCCTCAATTCGTCTTGACACAAACTGGTGTGCCTGGCACCTACTAACATACCCTGTTCAAAGGCACTTCAATCTTTCGTATTTCCCAATCGCGAACTGAATGGCACACATACACAATCCATGTCTCAATTGTCTCGAGGCTTAAAAAATATTTTTTAACCTGTCTTCTCCCCTTCATTTACACGGATTAAAGTAGCTTTAACAGGTGACATCAATAAGGGATCTTGGCTTTCACCCAGATTCACCAGGTCAGTCTGTCATGGAAAGACCAGGTGTTCTTAATGTTTTGTACATTCAGTGTATTCCCTACACAATGCACTACTTTTGACCAGAATCTAGTACTGTTGCACTATTGAACCCTATGGGCACTGATCAAAAGTACTGCACTACAAAACAGGGGGCAACTCAACTCTGTCCTCTGTGGTCTGAGGGAGCAGGTGCCCGGTGTGCTGGAGGTTTGCCAGACATAACATCTCAGAGACAGGAATATGGCTGTCTAATACAATTGCTGCAATGGTGCTTGAATGAAAAGCCAAGAGCTGCAATATTGCTCTGAGGAGGAAAACATTGACTGTTGGCACAGCTATGGATTAGCTATAGCAGCTTCTCGTCAACACAACACAACAACAGATTCAGCTTCTCAGAGCTTGGTCTATTTGTACTTGCGTGTGTGTATTTGAATTCCGTTAAGATCAAGGGCTATTTTTGCTTAATTAGTGACAAAAGAGGTTCCTTTCTGTCCAGAAATGTACCCGTCCTGCTGGCAACAGAGGATGTCAACCGATAGTGATTTTACGCTGGTAAAATAACTGATATTGTCCAGCCAATCCCCTGACAGAAAGCTGCCAGTACAGGAAGTCAAATCCTCCTTCTGGTTTGTTGTTATCAGTTATAAGAATTACCCATTAACTTTGACACAGGTAGGTGGTTAGTTATGATTACAGCATGTTTATGAATAGGGTGCTTCTACTATAGCAGAATTACAGTAGATTATCTCCACCCTATCAAAGCCTACAAATGTAACCCTATTCCCTATATATAGTGTACTACTTTTGACCAGAACCTATAGGACGCTCGTCAAAAGTGGTGCACTATAATAGGGAATAGGGTGCCATTTTTAGACTCAGGGCTGTGGTCCTCATATACACCACCAGTATCCTCCGAAGGATTGTTATTCTATTAGTGTCTATTTATTGAACCCGTATTTGACCAGGCATGTTGGCTGAGAGGAACACATTGTCCTCTCCACTCTAGCAGCGAGCGGTGCTAAAGAATTACAGTCAGCAGGGGAGTGGAGAGTTTCTATCGTTTCTTATCACGTTGGTGTCTGAGGAATTTGACTGGGTTCCTGTCTGTGTTGCTGCTCCTCTGCCTGTCTGTTCCTCACATGTACGCCCTCCCCAGTTCCACATAGGACATTCTGTTTTCCCAGGCAGCCTCGTGAGAAACCAACTACAGTAAACATGACATATCCGCTGACTCCCAAATGGCTCCCTATTCGCTTACAGTGCACTGCTGGTGACCAGAACCCATACGGCTCACTATAGGGCAGTTTGTGCACTATATAGCAAATAGTGTGCCATTTGGGATGAGCACATCCTCCCACCTCTTCATTCGTGTCTCTCTACAGGCTGTGTAGGAAGAGACCCCTTCAGTTCATCCCTTTGAGTCTGGCACACGAGACAGTGAAGGACACCTCAAATGGCATCCTATTACCTTCATAGTGCACTACTTTTGACCAGGACCCAGAGCCCATAGTGTAGAGAATTTGGGACACACATCATCAACAATACAAACAGCACAAATGAATTGCAGAAAGTTAAAATGGGAAACAATTACAGAAGGAAGTGTAAGCAGACATTTTGATATACACATATATCTTAGTGATAGTCCATCCAAAGAGGATAGCATTGACATAGGCAGGAGGGTATGCTCTATCTGAGTATAAGGGGTGTCAGTGCAGCTGTTCTTCCTATGAAGGCTGCCAAGGACAGAGGAGAGATAACGATGCTGCTGGACAATGTGATGCCTCTGTGTTTAAACAAAGATAATATTTTAGATACTGCTTGAGAGTGTCCCTGGATTTTTTGGGGGTCTAGAAGGCTACATTGGTTTACATCCCAAATGGCACCCTATTCCCTATATAGTGTACTACTTTAGACCAGGGCTCATAGGGTTCTGGTCAAAATAAGTGCACTATATTGGGAATAGGGTGCAATTTGGGACATAATCAAATACATGGGACTGAGAAGGGACTCTTTTCAAAAGTAGTGCCCTATAAAGGGAATAGACGATATTTGGAAACCAGACCATGATCACGTTGATATTGACAGAGACTAAACATCCAGTAGCATACTGCCCCCTCTACTTCCTCAGCATGTCTTATAACTGCATGAGCAGGTTGGTTGGAGTCTGATTGGTTGGAGTGTGGTTGGCTGGAGTCTGGTTGGTTGGAGTGTGGTTGGCTGGAGTGTGGTTGGCTGGAGTCTGGTTGGTTGGAGTCTCGTTGGCTGAAGTCTGGTTGGTTGGAGTGTGGTTGGCTGGAGTGTGGTTGGCTGGAGTCTGGTTGGCTGGAGTGTGGTTGGCTGGAGTTTGGTTGGCTGAAGTCTGATTGGTTGGAGTGTGGTTGGCTGGAGTCTGGTTGGTTGGAGTCTGGTTGGTTGGAGTGTGGTTGGCTGGAGTCTGGTTGGTTGGAGTGTGGTTGGTTGGAGTCTGGTTGGTTGGAGTCTGGTTGGCTGGAGTCTGGTTGGCTGGAGTGTGGTTGGCTGGAGTCTGGTTGGCTGGAGTCTGATTGGTTGGAGTGTGGTTGGCTGGAGTCTGTTTGGTTGGAGTGTGGTTGGCTGGAGTCTGGTTGGTTGGAGTGTGGTTGGCTGGAGTCTGGTTGGCTGGAGTCTGGTTGGTTGGAGTCTGGTTGGCTGGAGTCTGGTTGGTTGGAGTGTGGTTGGCTGAAGTGTGGTTGGCTGGAGTCTGGTTGGCTGGAGTCTAGTTGGCTGGAGTCTGGTTGGTTGGATTCTGGTTGGCTGGAGTCTGGTTGGTTGGATTCTGGTTGGCTGGAGTCTGGTTGGCTGGAGTCTGGTTGGTTGGAGTCTGGTTGGTTGGAGTCTGGTTGGTTGGATTCTGGTTGGCTACGAGTCTGTTTTATTTATTATTATTATTTTTTTTAATTGTACCCCGTTTTTTCCCCAATTTCATGGTATCCAATTGTTTAGTAGCTACTATCTTGTCTCATCGCTGCTACGAGTCTGTTGATCAGAGCTAAGGAAGAAGGGGAAGAATTCAAATGTAATCAACAAGTGGAGATGCAATTTTTTCTCCTCCTGACCATACTTGAAAGACAAGCAGGTTTATTATTTCCACGCATTATTAATTTAACACGCAATTTATTCACGCTGTTTTGTACACTACATGGCCAAAAGTAGGTGGACACCCCTTCAAATGAGTGGATTTGACTATTTCAGCCACACCGTTGCTGACAGGTGTACAAAATCTAGCACACCGCCATGCAATCTCCATAGACAAACATTGTCGGTAGAATGGCTTTACTGAAGAGCTCAGTGACTTTCAACGTGGCACTGTCATAGGATGCCACCTATCTAACAAGTATGTTCGTCAAATTTCTGCCCTGCTAGAGCTGCACCGGTCAACTGTAAGTGCTGTTATTGTGAAGTGGAAAGCAGCAACGGCTCAGCCGAGAAGTGGTAGGCCACACAAGTTCACAGAACGGGACCGCCAAGTGCTGAAGCGCTCAGTGCGTAAACATCGTCTGTCCTCGATTGCAACACTCATTACCAAGTTCCAAACTGCCTCTGGAAGCAATGTCAGCACAAGAACTGTTTGTGAGGAGCTTCATGAAATGGGTCTCCATAGCCGAGCAGCCGCACACAGACCTAAGATCACCATGCGCAATGCCAAGCATCGGCTGGAGTGGTGTTAAGCTCGCCGCCATTGGACTCTGGAGCAGTGGAAACGCGTTCTGTGGAGTGACGAATAACGCTTCACCATCTGGCAGTCCGACGGACTAATCCGGGTTTGGTCGATGCCAGGAAAATGCTACCTGCCCCAATGCACAGTGGCAACTGTAAAGTCTGGTGGAGGAGGAATAATGGTCTGGCGCTGTTTTTTATGGTTCAGGTTAGACACCTTAGTTCCAGTGAAGGGAAATCCGCTACAGCATAAAATGACATTCTAGACGATTCTGTGCTTCTAACTTTGTAGCAATAGATGGTCCTGTAGCTCAGTTGGTAGAGCATGGTGCTTGTAACGCCAGGGTAGTGGGTTCGATCCCCGGGACCACCCATACGTAGAATGTATGCACACATGACTGTAAGTCGCTTTGGATAAAAGCGTCTGCTAAAATGGCATATATTATTATATTATATATAGTTTGGGGAAAGCATGACAATGCCCCTGTGCACAAAGCTAGGTCCAAGCAGAAATCGTTTGTCGAGATTGGAGTGGAAGAACTTGACTGGCCTGCACAGAGCCCTGACCTCAACCCCATTTGGGATGATTAGAAACGCCGACTGCGAGCCAGGCGTAATCGCCCAACATCAGTGCCCGACCTCACAAAATTCTCTTGTAGATTAATGGAAGTAAGTCCCCGCAGCAATGTTCCAACATCTAGTGGAAAGCCTCCCCAGAAGAGTGGAGGCTGTTATAGCAGCAAAGGGGGGGGGGACCAACTCCATATTAATGTCCATGATTTTGGAATGAGATGTTCGCCGAGCAGGTGTCCACATACTTTTGGCCATGTAGTGTATTTATATCTTATTAACAGACGTAGTGTAGATTGTTACAATAGGCCTATCTCCAGTCTAACTGCGTAATCCAATATACTCCAGTCCGTATTTCCCCTTCGCCCCATCTGGCTCATTTACAGGTTATGTTTACTACTGGCGAAGGAGAGGCACAGAGAAGGGGATCCTAAGGGACTGAACAATTTAGGCCTACCTCTATCGTAGAGTAAAATATCGACATTATATTTTGCTGTTCTCGTTGTGCAATAACCGTGTGGTCATTTTTGGAAGGAGATATCCATCAGAGGTTAAGTCACCCGAAACGCCTTCTAATTATGAAGAAAAATAGCAACTGACTAAGGAACGAGCAACAGCGAACAGTTGACTGGAATCGAGTTTGCGGTTTGATATCCACCCCCCCCCCGATACACGGTTCAGATTAGTTTTATATTACTTGAAGTTGTAAACGACATAGTAATCGTTAGTATTTTTTGCGTTCATGCAAGAAGATATGTTTGTGAAAGACAGCAGCCATGAGTAGTGAGTGACCCGTGGGGTTTTCGCTGCTGTACGCCACGCTTGCTTTGCATGAACCTGAAGTTGTCAAAAAAAAAAAAGCGAAGCTACAGAAATTCAAGGACTGTGTTGCACTTTTTACAAGCTGCGCTTTAGGTGTTCTTTCAATGCACGGGAATATAACGTCTATTTAGTAACGAGATACATCCATAGCGAGTGTTACCGGAAGCGTAATTCAATTGAGAGTTGATAGGTTTCAAATCGCATCAAAACTTTGTGGCCTCCTGCCCATTATTCAGCTAACGGTGCCGTTAGCCAGCAGCTAGCTGACGTTGAAAAGAAGACTCAATGCGATGCCATTTATTGCAAAAGTGAGACTTTAACCTTTTTGTTTTCAGCCACAATGATTCTCACGGTGGCGTTTGTTTGTGGCCATGTTGAATATCCCTCGGACCTGTGCAGTTAACGAGCTGAAGTTAACTAGTAGTGAACACGTTGGACCCTCCGCCCATTTTTTTTTTCCGGGATGAGCGTTTTTTTATATTTGTTTTGTTTACCTGTGATTTAACTAACAAACCATAACGACAGAAAACACCTTGCCAGCTCATTTTAATCGAGTTGACTCTGATTCCCCCCCCCCCCCCCCGGACAGTTACTGTCTACTGTGTTTTGTTTTTGTCGGTCTGATATTGACTAGAGTTGAGTCAATATGTGTCCGCGGACTTTCCTTGTGTTTTTGGTGACTGCTGTCTGCGTATGGAATTGTCAGCAGACGAATGGAGAAAGTACAGAAAGTAAGTGGTTAACTGATTTATCATCTTATCTGTTGCAGATGTGTATTATATTGTTCCTAATTTGACAGTATTGTTGACATTGTGTATTTAGTGTGTCCGGATTTTGAAGTCTCTGATTTAACATGATCGTCTTTGATGACAGAAAGTCGAGTCATTTAGAGATTTGGAAGGACGAAGGTCAATTTTATTGTTTTTTTTTTCTTCTTCCTGGTTTGCAATGTGTTTTTGCCCATTAGCCACCTAATTGGATCAAAATGCGTTTGCCAACATGCAAAAGTACAAGTATATCCTATAATTTGCTTGGATATCAAGTCAAGATTTAAAACACAATGTACGTCATTAATTGATTTGGGGGACAAGTAGCACAATAACAAATATGTTGATTGATTGCTATGTGAATGCTGTGAGTAATTACAGCCATGACTACTAGAATGTGGGTTTAATGCTGGCAATATGTGCATGATTATTTATGCATCGAAGAACACAGCCTGAATAATTTAATACGCGTTTTTAAATCAATTTAATAGAATGAAACATGGTTTACAGTTGTGGTGTTTTCTAAGGTCAGAACATGGGACTATACGCCAAGCCAAGCCATACAATGTGAAGTAAATATATTGTCAAATTGTATGATATTAATTGTAATCACCTGCTGTGTTTACTCATGCTGATAAAAACAAATCCCTACCTATGTAGAGATGAAGAATGTGTTTCAAGTCATTCACTGTTGTCTTGCCAACAGCAGTAAGTGGGTAAACAAAACCAGAGATTTAAAAGCAAGCACTTTATGTCAAACCATATACTTTGTAATCAATGTAGGTTTATCCTGGCACTCAATCAGATGAGGGGCGGCAGGGTAGCCTAGTGGTTAGAGCGTTGGACTAGTAACCCAAAGGTTGCAAGTTTGAATCCCTGAGCTGACAAGGTACAGATCTGTCGTTCTGCCCCTGAACAGGCAGTTAACCCACTTTTCCTAGGCCGTCATTGAAAATAAGAACTTGTTCTTAACTGACTTGCCTGGTAAAATAAAATAAAAAATGAATCAGATGCAAAATGTACAATTTTTTGTTGTTGTTGTGCCACACTCAATCTGATCAGATTAGATAAACCAAAATGAGTTCAAATGAATGGCCAGGACTAAGAATGGATGTGTCTTCTGTTACTTAAAGTTGTTACTCTATAAACTTTCAGTGACCACAGAAGATAGGATGGACGTGTTCACCTTAGTCCTGATAGGATGGACGTGTTCACCTTAGTCCTGATAGGATGGACGTGTTCACCTTAGTCCTGATAGGATGGACGTGTTCACCTTAGTCCTGATAGGATGGACGTGTTCACCTTAGTCCTGATAGGATGGACGTGTTCACCTTAGTCCTGATAGGATGGACGTGTTCACCTTAGTCCTGATAGGATGGACGTGTTCACCTTAGTCCTGATAGGATGGACGTGTTCACCTTAGTCCTGATAGGATGGACGTGTTCACCTTAGTCCTGATAGGATGGACGTGTTCACCTTAGTCCTGATAGGATGGACGTGTTCACCTTAGTCCTGATAGGATGGACGTGTTCACCTTAGTCCTGATAGGATGGACGTGTTCACCTTAGTCCTGATAGGATGGGCGTGTTCACCTTAGTCCTGATAGGATGGGCGTGTTCACCTTAGTCCTGATAGGATGGGCGTGTTCACCTTAGTCCTGATAGGATGGGCGTGTTCACCTTAGTCCTGATAGGATGGGCGTGTTCACCTTAGTCCTGACCATTCATTTGAACTCATTTGGGTTGATCCGATCTGAGTGCCGTAAAAAAAAATATGTTGTACAAGTGCATCCGTTAAAAAAACCTCCAATGAAAATGCCTGGTTTGTTGTACATAATTCCTTTAGACAAAACAAACTATTTCAATCTGTCTTTGTTTACTCGCTGTTGTACATGTGCATCCGATTTCTTAATTTAGTGAAATCCCGATTGGGTGCCAGGATAAAACTGCATTGATTTCAAAAGTGTCTGGTTTGACGTGGTGCTCTCTTATTCATCTCTCATTTTTGTCTACAAAAGAGGTAAAACATGGATTTCCTTCGTTCGCTGTTGTCTTGCCAAGAGCAGTAAGTAGGTAAACAAAAGGAGAGATTAAAAGAGAGAAAGTGCCCTCTATTTTTAGGCTATGATGCCGTTTTATCGTGACACTGGAGACGATCGGGTCTGGTTTCACTAAATCAGTTAAAACAAATGGCAATAGAATGGATGTGGTTTAAAAACACCATTTCTGTTAGACTAGAGGCTAAAGTTAAAAAGTACACCATTCTGGGTGCTGTTTGTCAACTGGCTATTTGGAGGGCTTCAAAAATAGAGAAATAAATATAGCTATCCTTGTGACACACTTGGCTTTGCTATAGTAGAGGAAACATTGGCCTCTGTTCAGTCCCCATCTGTCATTGCTTTTATCCTTTAAAAAAGTGTTGTTTTTCTGCCGTCACTATGCTCAACAATTTCCATCCATAGTTAGAAAGATAAGAATAATAGCGTAATAACTAAGACGTGAATTTTTATTAAAAAATGTCAATGTGATAAAATCCAGACAAGTCTTCAACCACAGATCTAGCACCTCTCTGATTCAGAGAGGTTGGGTTAAATGCGGACGACACATTTCAGTTGAATGCGTTCTGATTAGGTATCCCCCTTTCCTTTTAGTGTGGGGAGGATTTGCTGTAGGTCTGTTTGAAGGAACTAGTGGTTTAGTCTGGGAGATGGATGCATCTCTGGGTGGTGGGTCTGTGTGCCTTCCAAATGGCACCATATTCTCTATGTAGTGCACTACTTTAGACCAGGGCCCTATGGCACCCTATTCCCTATGTAGTGCACTACTTTTGACTAGGGATGCACAATATATCGGTGAACATATCAGAATCGGCCGATATTAGCTAAAAATGTCAACATCGGTATCATGCCGATGTCTCGTTTAACGCCGACGTTAGAAACCGATGTCATAGCTACCGTGCATACAGTTGAAGTCGGAAGTTTACATACACCTTAGCCAAATACATTTCAACTCAGGTTTTCACAATTCCTGACATTTAAATCCTAGTAGAAATTCGCTGTCTTAGGTCTGTTAGATTCACCACTTTATTTTAAGAATGTGAAATGTGAGAATAATAGTTGAGAGTGATTTATTTACATTTAATGTAAATAATTATTTATTTCAGCTTTTATTTCTTTCATCACATTCCCAGTGGGTCAGAAGTTTACATATACTCAATTAGTATTAGCTAGGTTGCCACTTGTTGTTTGCCTATTAAAAATGTAACTTAATTTTATGAATAGCTAGCCAGCTAATTAAACCTGTTGCCCAAAGCTAACGTTATAAGCAGCCAGCTAGCTTCATCTGGCTAGTGAGGCTCGACCGGACTGGATTATATGTGTTGTGAAGCTAGTCACAATAAGGATTATGCACAATAGTGGAATTTGCATTTATCCTTCAAAATAAAAGTATGTCATTGACAGTGATGCAAATGAATACTAATAGTAGAATTATGCCATTTTATTTTGAAGGCTATCCGCAAAGTCCACTATTGTGGCTAGCTTCACAATAGATGGGTCTGACCACCATTAATTAAATAAGAACTGTCTCATAGTCACTGAAACAGATGATGTCGTTTTGCTATGTTTTTGGAGAAGAACATTGTTTGCATCCATGAGCTAGCTAGATTTTTTTATGACCAGGACTGTAGGTACGTGAGACAAATTTACCAGTGTCATAGCATACGTATTAGAGGTCGACCGATTAATCTGAATGGCCAATTTAATTAGGGCCGATATCAAGTTTTCATAACAATCGGTAGTCAGCATTTTTGGACACCGATTATGGCCGATTACATTGCACTCCACGAGGAGACTGTTGCAGGCTGACTACCTGTTACGCGAGTGCAGCAAGGAGCCAAGGCTAGGTGCTAGCTAGCATTAAATGTATCTTATAAAAAACAATCAATCTTAACATAATCACTAGTTAACTACACATGGTTGATGATATTACTAGTTCATCTAGCTTGTCCTGTGCTGCATATAATTGATGCAGTGCCTGTTAATTTATCATTGAATCACAGCCTGCTGTTCCAAATGGGTGGTTTAACAAGCGCATTCGCGAAAAAAGCACTGTCGTTGCACCAATGTGTACCTAACCATAAACATCAATGCCTTTCTTAAAATCAATACACAAGTATATATTTTTAAACCTGCCTATTTAGTTAATATTGCCTGCTAACATGAATTTCTTTTAACTAGGGAAATTGTGTCACTTCTCTTGCGTTCTGTGCAATAGAGTCAGGGTATATGCAGCAGTTTGGGCCGCCTGGCTCGTTGCGAACTGTGTGAAGACCATTTATTCCTAACAAAGACCGTAATTATTTTTCCAGAATTGTACATAATTATGACATAAAATTGAAGGTTGTGCAATGTTTAGATTTAGGGATGCCACCCGTTATATAAAATACGGAACGGTTCCACATTTCACTGAAATAATAAATGTTTTGTTTTTGAAATTATAGTTTCCGGATTTGACCATATTAATGACCTACGGCTCGTATTTCTGTGTGTTGTATTATAATTAAGTCTATGATTTAATAGAGCAGTCTGACTGAGCGGTGGTAGGCATCAGCAGGCTCGTAAGCATTCATTCAAACAGCACTTTCCTGCATTTGCCAGCAGCTCTTCTCTGTGCTTCAAGCATTGCGCTGTTTATGACTTCAAGCCTATCAACTCCTGAGATTAGGCTGGCAATACTAAAGTACCTATTAGGACATCCAATAGTCAAAGGTATATGAAATACAAATGGTATAGAGAGAAATAGTCCTATAATAACTACAACCTAAAACTTCTTATCTGGGAATATTGAAGACTCATGTTAAGAGTAACCACCAGCTTTCATATGTTATGAGCAAGGAACTTAAACGTTTGCTTTTTTACATGGCACATATTGCACTTTTACTTTCTTCTCCAACAGTTTGTTTTTGCATTATTTAAACCAAATTGAACATGTTTCATTATTTATTTGAGACAAAAATACATTTAATTGATGTATTAAGTTAAAATAAGTGTTCATTCAGTATTGTTGTAATTGTCATTATTACAAATCTATATTTGTATATAAAAATCGTCCGATTAATCCGTATCGGCTTTTTTTTGGTCCTCCAATAATCTGTCGACCTCTAATGCGTATCGATGAATCATTATGACATACGAGTGATAGTGTAATCAATGTGTTATAACTACGTAAAACATGTATGAACGCATTAAATTATTGTGTGACGTGCAGTCATATTCAGGTCCTGATTGGTCAACAAGCTTATTTGACACGTTAAATAGTGTTTTGCTAGTTTGCAGACTTTTTTTTGTTTTTTTGTACAGCTTTGACAGTGCTACTGTATGTTTTTTTGACACGCAAAGACCCAAACACGTTCCATAGAAATCCTGCTTGAGAATAAAACGAATGAACAACGAAACAGCACAGCAAGTAAGTGAAAGAAAAAGGTTTTGACTATGTTTTACTGGTAATGGGGATTCATGTAAAATGCCAGCAAAATAACTTTTTGGTGTGTGTGTGCGTTACCTTTATTCAACTAGGCAAGTCAGTTAAGAACAAATTCTTATTTACAATGACGGCCGAACGATGCTGGGCAAATTGTGCGTCGCCCTATGGGATTCACAATCACGGCCGGATGTGATACAGCCTGGATTCGAACCAGGGACTGTAGTGACGCACCTTGCACTGAGATGCTGTGCCTTAGGCCGCTGTGTCCATATGTGTGTGTGTTAAGCATTCTAGTACAGTTAAATAGTTGAAAGGCCGCTAAAATCTGTTTTTTTGTTTTTTTTTGCAAGGAAAATATTGAATATTGATATCGGCCAAAAATGTCATATGGGTGCATCACTACTTTTGACGATGGCCTAAACGGCTCTGGTCAAAAGTAGTGTGATTTACAGGGAATAAGGTGCCTTTTGGGATGCCGCTCAACCCTATATAGCCACATCCAACACAAGAAGGAAAGAATATATGGTTTCTGTTCGCTCTGTCTGGACTTGGTGACTCACTCGTGTGATGTTTTAACTATTTGACTTAGTGTGGTAGACTTCTGTAGGCTTGGGCTACTATGAGATAAAATGGGCCTCGGCCTACTCTTTCACCACCTTTTATGCACTATTTATGTATGTAGGCTACACCCTGGAAGTTAACCCTCTTAAACAGCCTTTGACTAGCAACATTGCAGGGAATCAAACGCTTGACTAACACACCTTGTTTCGAATGCTACCGCAGCCGAGTGTGGTTTCTGGTTTTGTCTTATGTGACCCGCAGAGAGAGTTGAGACAAACAAACAAATAATCATGTGAAGCTACCTTAAATTAAAAACTGAAAAGAGAAGGGTTGCGATTGGGTAATGTCATCAGACCAGTTTGTGCTAGATTCTGTTCTGACTGAGACATAATTCATAAACAAGTTGTGTAATTGCTCGGCTGCTGGCTCTGGCTGACCCCATCTCGTTCCTCTCCAACTTGACAGTGAACCTCCGACAGAGAGGGAGGCAGACGAGTGAAACTTGTGCCTCACTGAAAGTGTTTCATAACATTGACTGACCAATGCCTTGCCTGGACCAAGTCTCTCTGTAGGCTATGTTATGAAGGACTTGTTAAATGGCTTTCTAGTTTTAACCAACTACCTTGGTCAAAATGGGCCATTCTGGCTAATCAAAAGGCTAAACGAAACAAATATATTTTTTTACATTACATTTACCTCTTACATCATACATTTACATCACCCCATTTTCTTTACATACTGAAGGATTGAGTATGGGCATAGATTAAGCAGTGTATTCTGTTGTCAGATCTGTATGTACAAGTCTCACCCTCATTCCACATGTTTGTGCAGCATCCATTGTAGAGGTCGACCGATTAATCGGAATGGCCGATTTCAAGTTTTCATATATTTTTGGACACCGATTTGCCAATTAAAAAAATAAATAATAATTATATATAATTAAAGATGTATTATTTATATATATATATTAGTTAAAAAACATGTTTTTTACATCTTTATTTAACCAGGCAAGTCAGTTAAGAACACATTCTTATTTTCAATGACTGCCTAGGAACGGTGGGTTAACTGCCTTGTTCATGGGCAGAACGACAGATTTTTACCTTGTCAGCTCCGGGATTTGTTTTTGCAACCTTCCGGTTACTAGTCCAACGCTCTAACCACCTGCCTAACAATGCACTCCACGAGGAGCCTGCATGGCAGGCTGACTACCTGTTACGCGAGGGCATTAAGAAGCCAAGGTAAGTTGCTAGCTAGCATTAAACATATCTTATAAGAAACCATCAATCTTTACATAATCACTAGTTAACTACACGTGGTTGATGATATTACTAGTTTATCTAGCGTGTCCTGCGTTGCATATAATCGATGCAGTGCCTGCTAATTTCTCATCGAATCACAGCCTACTTCGACAAACGGGTGGTGATTTAACAAACGCATTTGCGAAAATAGCACTGTCGTTGCACCAATGTGTACCTAACCATAAACATCAATGCCTTTCTTTAAAATCAACACACAAGTATATATTTTTAAACCTGCATATTTAGTTAATATTGCCTGCTAACATGAATTTATTTTAATTAGGGAAATTGTGTCACATATCTTGCATTCTGTGCAAGCAGAGTCAGGGTATATGCAGCAGTTTGGGCCGCCTGGCTCGTTGCGAACTGTGTGAAGACCATTTATTCATAACAAAGGCCGTAATTAATTTGCCAGAATTGTACATAATTATTTACATTTACATTTAAGTCATTTAGCAGACGCTCTTATCCAGAGCGACTTACAAATTATGACATAACATTGAAGGTTGTTCAATGTAACAACAATGTTTAGATTTAGGGATGCCACCCGTTAGATAAAATACGGAACGGTTCCGTATTTCACTGAAAGAACAAACGTTTTGTTTTTGAAATGATCGTTTCCGGATTTGACCATATTAATGACTAAAGGCTCTTATTTCTGTGTCTTATGTTATAATTAAGTCTGATTTGATAGAGCAGTCTGACTGAACGATGGTAGGCATCAGCAGTCTCGTAAGCATTCATTCAAACAGCACTTTTGTGCGTTTGCCAGCAGCTCTTCGCAATTTCAAGCATTGCGCTCTTTGACTTCAAGCCTATCAACTCCCGGGATTAGGCTGGTGTAACCGATGTGAAATGGCTAGCTAGCTAGCGGGGTGTGCGCTAATAGCGTTTCAAAGTCACTTGCTCTCAGACTTGGAGTGGTTGTTCCCCTTGCTCTGCATGGGTAACGCTGCTTCGAGGGTGGCTGATGTCGATGTGTTCCTGATTCAAGCCCAGGTAGGAGCGAGGACGGAAGCTATACTGTTACACTGGCAATACTAAAGTGCCTATAAGAACATCCAGTAGTCAAAGGTATATGAAATAAAAAAATCGTATAGAGAGAAATAGTCCCATAATTCCTATAATAACTACAACTTAAAACTTACCTGGGAATATTGAAGACTCGTGTTAAAAGGAACCACCAGCTTTCATATGTTCTGAGCAAGGAACTGAAACGTTAGCTTTTTTTACATGGCACATATTGCAATTTTACTTTCTTCTCCAACAGTTTGTTTTTCCATTTATTTAAACCAAATTGAACATGTTTCATTATTTATTTGAGGCTACATTGATATTATTGATGTATTATATGAAGTTAAAATAAGTGTTCATTCAGTATTGTTGTAATTGTCATTTGGTTTGTCAGTCACAATGCCAGCCATGACAGGGAGACACTGCTAGTTTGTCAGTCACAAAGCCAGCCATGACAGGGAGACACTGCTGGTTTGTCAGTCACAAAGCCAGCCATGACAGGGAGACACTGCTGGTTTGTCAGTCACAAAGCCAGCCATGACAGGGAGACACTGCTGGTTTGTCAGTCCACTTTTTTTTTTTTTGGTACCAGTGTTATTTATTTGTGTGCTTGTGTTTTTGCTGCGATCTTATTTATTTTCCCCGGAGGAAGGAGAGCATGATGCTTCTTAATAGTGAGTGAATGTACACGTCCCATGACATGGAAGTGGTAACGATGAGTTGAAATCCACTTAATTATTGTTTCATTGGCCTTTTCAGCCAAAGGATGTTTACTGGTCTTTGATTGACAACCAAACAGCTTGTGTTGACGAGTTTCTAAAAGGTGACACACTGACTGAATAAAGTCTCGTATCCCGTGGCTATTCATAAAGCATACAAAGTAGTTTATATATTTTGCATCGGGACAACAAAAATATATTGTATTTTTTAGGGTTCAAAGTAGGGCTGGGACGATACCAGTGTTGCGATACGTGTTAATAAGAAAACGGAACACAAAGCAGATTGAACTTCTTTAGGAAACATTTATTTTCCCAGCTATAGCACATATTTTACATACTGCTGAGCTAAAGAGTTCGTTCTGCTTCCTGTTTTAATATTGTTTTTGCCATGAAAAAAATATTATGATAATGCTATTCTCCTGGCCCTAATTCGAAACCCATGTCAAGACTTGCCAGTGAACGCTAAAGGGATTCCTCAGTGTAGCCTAGTGATGAGTTGTTCGAACTAACAACTCTGTTTGTACAGATCTTTTAGGTGAACTGAACTGAATTGCATCGGTGAGAGAGCGGTTCATTTGGCTCCCTAATTTGCATACTGGAAGGCTACCAATAATTTTTGGTGAATTATGTAAACACTCAATGAAGATGTTGAATCAGCAGGAACAGTGGGTAGTGATCCTCATTCTGGTTCAAAATGAACAGATTGAAGGTTATGAAAGCTAATGTTATGATTCTTGTATGGTATTATTAAAGATATTGTTACAGAGTGCATTCGGAAAGTATTCAGACCCCTTGAGTTTTTCCACATTTTGTTACATTACAGCCTTATTCTAAATTGATTAAATAGTTTTCCCCCCCGTCATCAACCTACACACATTACCTCATAATGATGAATCAAAAACAGGTTTTTAGAAATGTTGTCAAATGTATTATAAATAAGAAAAAACATAGCAAATGTACTTATGTAAATAGGGTTATGAGGCTTGAAATTGAGCTCAGGTGCATCCTGTTTCCATTGATCATCCTTGATGTTTCTACAACTTGATTAGAGTCCACCTGTGGTCAATTAGGTTGAAAGAATTGTCCGTAAAGCTCTTGGACAGGATTGTGTTGTGTCACAGATCTGGGCAAGGGTACAGTTAAAGTCAGAAGTTTACATACACCTTAGCCAAATACATGTAAACTGAGTTTTTCACAATTCCTGACATTTAATCCTAGTAAAACTACCCTGTCTTAGGTCAGTTAGGATCATCACTTTTTTATTTTAAGAACGTGAAATTTCAGAATAATAGTAGAGAATGATTGATTTCAGCTTTTATTTCTTTCATCACATTCCCAGTGGGTCAGAGGGTTTACATACACTCAATTAGTATTTGGTAGCATTGCCTTTAAATGGTTTAACTTGGATCAAACGTTTCGGGTAGCCTTCCACTAGTTTCCCACAATAAGTTGGATTACTTTTGGCCCATTCCTTCTGACAGAGCTGGTGTAACTGAGTCAGGTTCGTAGGCCTCCATGCTCGCATGTGCTTTTTTTGTTGTCCTTAAGCCATTTTGCCACAACTTTGGAAGTATGCTTGGGGTCATTGTCCATTTGGAAGAACCATTTGCGACCAAGCTTTAACCTCCTGATTGATGTCTTCAGATGTTGCTTCAATATATCCACATAATTTTCCTCCCTCATAATGCCTTCTATTTTGTGAAGTGTACCAGTCACTCCTGCAGCAAAGCACCCCAAAAACATGATGCTGCCACTCCTGTGATTCACAGTTGGGATGGTTCTTTGGCTTGCAACGATGGTCATTATAGCCAAACTGTTCTATATTTATTTAATCAGCTCAGAGGAAATTTCTAAAAAAATGACAATATTTTCCCCATGTGCAGTTGCAAACCGTAGTCTCCCTTTTTTTATGGCGGTTTTGGAGCAGTGACTTCTTCCTTGCTGAGCGGCCTTTCAGGTTATGTCGATATAGGACTCGTTTTACTGTGGATATAGATACTTCTTTACCTGTTTCCTCCAGCATCGTCACAGGGTCCTTTGCTGTTGTTGTGGGATTGATTTTCCCATGATGTCAAGCAAAGAGGCACTGAGTTTGAAGGTAGGCCTTGAAATACATGCACAGGTACACTTCCAATTGACTCATTATGTCAACTAGCCTATCCGAAGCTTCTAAAGCTATGACATAATTGTCTGGAATATTCCAAGCTGTTTAAATGCACAGTCAACTTGGTGTATGTGTACTTCTGACCCACTGGAATTGTGATCCCGACAAATGTGAGCAATCGGGGGAGAAGGGCCTTGGTCAGGGAGAAGACCAAGAATCCGATGGTCACCCTGACAGAGCTCTGGAGTTCTCTGTGGAGATGGAGGAACCTTCCAGAAGGACAACCATCTCTGCAGCCCTCCACCAATTAGGCCTTTATGATAGTGGCAAGGCGAAGCCATTCCTCAGTAAAAGGCACATGACAGCTTACTTGGAGTTTGCCAAAAGGCACCTAAAGGCTCTCAAGACCATGAGAAACAAGATTTTCAGGTCTGATGAAACCAAGATTGAACTCTTTGACACTATTGTATCGTCCTCATGAAAGAGCCTTGGCAACAGAATAAACTACATTATCATCTGCATAAGTGTCAGTTACAATTTCTTACAAACAAATCAATAGTGTTTCTACAGATGGTAAAAAGTACAGGGCCCAAAATCGACTTTTACGGGACAACTTTAGCAACATTAAGGAAACCTGATTTAACACCTCTACCATCTTCCTCCAGTATGATAGCACTGATAAGTAAAAACCTGATTTAACACCTCTACCATCTTCCTCCAGTATGATAGCACTGATAAGTAAAAACCTGTTTTAATCTGCCCCTGGCATGAATGCCACCAATAAATACAATCTGTGAGCTGCTGTTTTGTTTTACGTTATGCAAAGTCATAAAGGAAATGTGGAAGTGAATGTAGCTGGTTAATTTGGGAATGGCTGTATCGTCTGTCTAGAGGAGCTAGACATTTCACTGCAGAGCTGGGGTCATATCTAGAACTCAGGAGATTCATTGACATTCCAGTTCTAGAATTGCGAAGTTCCGTCTATGAGGATTTTAGTATTTCAGTATACTTCCTTGAGTTTATTGGAATTGGCCATAACCCCGCTTCAGGCTATTTGGCACATTTCCTAGGGGTTGGGGTCAATCTAGAATGGAAAAGTACCATCTTCTATCTATTTCCACTTGCTGTGTGTGTCTGCAGATGAAATAATGATTAGGACGCTAGTCTTTGCCTGAGAAAACCAGCAAGCTTTTCAAGCACATTCCCTAGAGGCACAGTTCCTAAAAGCTTCAGCAATTATTCACCAATCGCTGTCTAGTACATTAATAACATTTTAGATATTTTTAGAATAACTTTAGAGCATCATAGACAGTTTCTCAGACTATGGTTAAATACCACTAATCCTTAAATATGTATTTTTTTAAAGCTATGCAGTAATCATTCTGAATGGCCTTACTGTACTGAAGACTGAAATCTGTTATTTATTATTGATGAGTGGTTGTACGACCCAACTATTATTGGCATTGATTGCATCGTCGTCTGCTCCATCAGTGCCTCCCTGTCCTTGGCTCCAGCAATAAATACTGAACAGAAATATAAATGTAACATGCAACAATTTAAATGATTTTTCTGAGTTACAGTTCATATAAGTAAATCAGTCAAATTAATAAATTGGGCACTAATCTATGGATTTCACATGACTGGGCAGGGGTGTAGCCAATCCCCACTGGGGAGTCAGGCCTGGCCAATCATAATGAGTTTTCCCCTACAAAAAGTATTTTTTACAGACAGAAATACTCCTCAATTTCATCAGCTGCCCGGGTGGCTGATGTGAAGGTGAAGCAGTTGTGAGGCTGGTTTAACATACTGCCGAATTATCTAAAATGACACTGGAGGCGGCTTATGGTAGAGAAATGAACATTAAATTATCTGGCAACAGCTCTGGTGGACATTCCTCCAGTCAGCATGCCAATTTCATGCTCCCTCAACTTGAGACATCTATGGCGTTGTGTGACAAAACTGCACATTTTAGTGGCCTTTATTGTCCCCCAGCACAAGGTACACCTGTGTAATGATCATGCTGTTTAATCAGGTTATTGCTTTAGCACACCGGTCAGGTGGATGCGTTATCTTGGCAAAGGAGAAATTCTCACTAACAGGGATGTTAACAAAATTGGAGAAAAATCTGCTTTTTGTGACTATAGAACATTTCTGGGATCTTTTTATTTCAGCTCATGGAACTTGGGACTAACACTTTGCATGTTGCGTTTATATTTTCATTCAGTATACTGTTGGAAAACAACAAAGCAACCAGGCTACCTGCAGCAGTCACCCAGCGAAACCTTGACAATAATTATTTCAATAGTTGCTGCATGTTTGTTCTTCCTGAGGCCACCATTGGGTAGGAGAGGGAGGCCCAGGGAGAATATGTATACGTCCCAAATTGCACCCTAGTATTCCCTATATAGTGCAATACTTTTGACCAGGGTCCTATGTAGGGAATAGGGTGGCATTTGGGACACATTCCATGCTGAGCTAAGGCAGGCTGTCCACTACCGTCTGTCGTCTGCAGGACACACACGCACACATCTGGCCCTCCGCCTGTCTGTCTGCCTGCTGATGTCTACTCTGCTGCCAGACCAGGGCCTCAAACTAACTGTGTGGTCAACTTACTGTTTTGTTTTCACTTAACCATTATTTATACAGTCTCATTGAGATTTAAATCTCTTTAACAAGAGAGACCTTGTGTGTGTGTGTGTGTGTGTGTGTGTGTGTGTGTGTGTGTGTGTGTGTGTGTGTGTGTGTGTGTGTGTGTGTGTGTGTGTGTGTGTGTGTGTGTGTGTGTGTGTGTGTGTGTGTGTGTGTGTGTTGAAGTCAGAAGTTTACATACACCACTCCCACAAATGTTTTGTTAACAAACTATAGTTTCGTCAAGTTGGTTAGGACATCTACTTTGTGCATGACGTAATGAATAAAGTAATGTATCCAACAATTGTTTACAGACCAGATTATTTCACTTAAAACTGTATCAAAAACCCAGTGGGCCAGAAGTTTACATACGTTAAGTTGACTACCTTTTATAGAGGCTTCTGAAAGGCTAATTCACATCAGTTGAGTCAATTGGAGGTGTACCTGTGGGTGTATTTCAAGGCCTACCTTCAAACTCAGTGCCTCTTTGCTTGACATCCAATGGAAAATCAAAAGAAATCAGCCAAGACCTCAGAAAAACTATTGTAGGCCTCCACATGTCTGGTTCATCCTTGGGAGCAATTTCCAAACGCCTGAAGGCACCACGTTCATCTGTACAAACAATAGAACGCAAGTATAAACACCACCAAATCAAATTTTATTTGTCACAAACACATGGTTAGCAGATGTATCGAAATGCTTGTGCTTCTAGTTCCGACCATGCAGTAATATCTAACAATTTCAGAACTACCTTATACACACAAGTGTAAAGGAATGAATAAGAATATGTACATAAAAATATATGGATGAGTGATGGCCGAACGGCATAGGCAAGATGCAGTAGATGGTATAGAGTACAGGATATACATATGAGATGAGTAATTGTATAAAGTGGCATTGTTTCAAGTGGCTAGTGATACATTTATTACATCCAATTTTTAATTATTCAAGTGGCTAGAGATTGAGTCAGTATGTTGGCAGTAGCCACTCAATGTTAGTGATTGCTGTTTAACAGTCTGATGACCTTGAGATAGAGGCTGTTTTTCCAGTCTCTCGGTCCCAGCTTTGATGCACCTGTATTGACCTCGCCTTCTGGATGATAGTGGGGTGAACAGGCAGTGGCTCGGGTGGTAGCATTTCGCTACATTCGTATTAATTGGCAGTGGTGCATTGGTGCGTTTGGCTGCATGCATCACCCTCTGAAGAGCCTTGCGGTCCACGGCAGTGGAGTTGCTGTACCAGGTTGTGATGCAGCCCTACAGTAGGCTCTCGATGGTGCTCCTTTAGAACATGGAGGGTCCTCGGTGACAGGCTGAATGTCTGCACTATCCTGAGGTTGAAAAGTCGCTGTCGTGCCTTCTTCACCACTGTGTCGGTGTGGTTAGAACATTTCAGCTTCTCTGAGAAGTGTACGCCGAGGAATTTGAAGTTATTGACGGGAATCAGTGTGCCGCCTCCCAGTACTGTTGAGTTGTCATGGAACATGATGATGATGATGATGATGAAGATGGAACTGTGTGAGGCCATGCAGTCATGGGTGTACAGGAGGGGACTCCGGGTATTTGTGCTCTAATCGTGAGGAAAAGGAGGAAAAAAGGTAGGGTGGTGTTGGTGACCACGATATGGCTGGATTTCTTATTTTGTGATCCGTGATTTGTTATGAGCCCCTGCTTCATAGGCCTTGTGTCCGAGCCAGTGAATTGCTCCTCCACTTGATCCCTATACTTGTGTTTTGCCATCTCAATCGATCTGCCCATGTTGTATTTGTACTGTTTAACCAAACGATTGTCCCCGGTCACCTTGTTTACAAGCACCATCTCTCTTTTCAGTTCGCTGCTATATTTTGAAATCCACTCGGTATCACGCCATCAATGCATATTTTGGTGACTGAATTGGCGTATTCATTGATATCTCCAGAGGCAACTCGGAACATATTCCAGCCCACGTGATCAAAACAGTCTCGGAGTACAAAATGTACACATTTTGATTGGTCGGACCAACGCTGTACAAAATGTACACATTTTGATTGGTCGGACCAACACTGTACAAAATGTACACATTTTGATTGGTCGGACCAACACTGTACAAAATGTACACATTTTGATTGGTCGGACCAACACTGTACAAAATGGATTTTCTATGTTTGCTTTATTATTATTATTATTTTTTTAACCCATTTTATCAATAGGTGCCCTTTTTTGCAGGGCATTGGAAAACGTCCCTGGTCTTTGTGGTTGAATCTGTGTTTGAAATTCCCCTGTTCGACTAACGGCACCTTAAAGATAGTTGTATGTTAGAGGTGAGGAGGTAGTCATTCAAACTTAATGTGACTTTTATTTAGGCTTGGCATTTACAAAGGGTTTGAATACTTATTGACTCAAGACATTTCAGCTTTTCATTTTTTATTAATCTGTAAACATTTTTGAAAAACAAGAAATTTATGGGGTACTATGCGGCCAGTGACAAAAAAAAACATTTAAATATATTTAATAAACGTGAGAAGTCGAGGAGTGGGAATACTTTAAGGCATTGTACATAAACATAAAAAAACTTTTTTATTGAACCTTTATTTAACTAGGCAAGTCAGTTAGAACAAATTCTTATTTACAATGACAGTCTACTGAGGAACAGTGGGTTAACTGCCTTGTTCAGGGGCAGAAGGACAGATTTTTACCTTGTCAGCTCGGGGATTCGATCGAGCAACCTTTCGGTTACTGCCCCGCCGTTCTAACCACTAGGTTACCAGCCACTTAGGATATGCTTGATACAGACGCGCTCAAATGTGTTGGTACCCTCACAGCTCACTAAAATAATGCTTCATTCCTCCTGAAAAGGGATTAAATGAAAAGCTATTTTTATCATGTTTACTTGCATGTCTTTGGTTTGTCATAGAATAAAGCAAAGAAGCTGTGAAAAGAGATGAATGACTGTTTATTCTACAAATACATTCTAAAATGGCCTGGACACATTTGTTGGTACCCCTTAGAAAATATTAAACTATTGGATTATAGTGATATTTCAAACTAATTTGTCTCTTTAATTAGTATCACGTCTCCAATCTTGTAATCAGTCATCCAGCCTATTTAAATGGAGAAATGTAGTCACTGTGCTGTTTGGTATCATTGTGTGCACCACACTGACCATGGACCAGAGTAAAGTAGTCACTGTGCTGTTTGGTATCATTGTGTTGCACCACACTGAACATGGACCAGAGTAAAGTAGTCACTGTGCTGTTTGGTATCATTGTGTGCACCACACTGACCATGGACCAGAGTAAAGTAGTCACTGTGCTGTTTGGTATCATTGTGTTGCACCACACTGAACATGGACCAGAGTAAAGTAGTCAATGTGCTGTTTGGTATCATTGTGTGCACCACACTGACCATGGACCAGAGTAAAGTAGTCACTGTGCTGTTTGGTATCATTGTGTTGCACCACACTGAACATGGACCAGAGTAAAGTAGTCAATGTGCTGTTTGGTATCATTGTGGTCACCACACTGAACATGGACCAGAGTAAAGTAGTCAATGTGCTGTTTGGTATCATTGTGTTGCACCACACTGACCATGGACCAGAGTAAAGTAGTCAATGTGCTGTTTGGTATCATTGTGGTCACCACACTGAACATGGACCAGAGTAAAGTAGTCACTGTGCTGTTTGGTATCATTGTGTTGCACCACACTGAACATGGACCAGAGTAAAGTAGTCAATGTGCTGTTTGGTATCATTGTGTTGCACCACACTGACCATGGACCAGAGTAAAGTAGTCACTGAGCTGTTTGGTATCATTGTGTTGCACCACACTGAACATGGACCAGAGTAAAGCGAAGGAGAGATTTGTCTGAGGAGATCAGAAAGACAATAATAGACAAGTATGGTAAAGGTAGAGGGTACAAGACCACCTCCAAGCAGCTTGATGTTCCTGTGACAACAGTTGCAAATATTTTTAACAAGTTTAAGGTCCATGTGGAACTGTGGCCAACCTTCCCGGGTGCGCAGCCTCGAGAGGAACGTCGACCCCAGATTGAACAGAAGAAGAATGCAACTGGTAGAAAAAGAACCAAGGATAACTGCCACCGAGATACAGAGGTACTTCAGTTTCTGTTCGCACCATCTGTCGCTTTCTGAGCGAAAGTGGGCTCCATGGAAGAAGACCCAGGAGGACTCCACTTTTCAAGGAAAAATATAAAAAAGCCAGACTGGAATTTGCGAAAATGCATATTGACAAGCCACAATCCTGGGGGAATGTCCTTTGGACAGATGAGTCTAAACTGGA
Organism: Oncorhynchus gorbuscha; assembly: GCF_021184085.1. Lineage (NCBI taxonomy): Eukaryota > Metazoa > Chordata > Actinopteri > Salmoniformes > Salmonidae > Oncorhynchus > Oncorhynchus gorbuscha. Next base: position 42,708,649 of record NC_060194.1, on the reverse strand, counting down.
GCTTTTTGGCAAGTCACATCAGGTCTATGTTCACAGATGAACAAAATGAAGCTTTCTAAGACAAGAACAACATACCTACAGTAAAACATGGAGGAGGCTTGGGAATGTGGAAACGTACTGCCCAGTGTCAGAAAGCTCTGTCTCAGTCCCAGGTCATGGGTCTGCCAACAGGATAATGACTCAGTATACACAGCTAAAAGCACCCAAGAATGGATAAGAACAAAACATTGGACTAATCTGAAGTGACCTTCTGAGTCCTGATCTGAATCCTATCGACAAACGTCTGTGGAAAGAGCTAAATGGTGCAGAAGGCACCCATCAAACCTGAGACAGCTGGAGCAGAAGGCACCCATCAAACCTGAGACAGCTGGCACCCATCAAACCTGAGACAGCTGGAGCAGAAGGCACCCATCAAACCTGAGACAGCTGGAGCAGAAGGCACCCATCAAACCTGAGACAGCAGGCACCCATCAAACCTGAGACAGCAGGCACCCATCAAACCTGAGACAGCAGGCACCCATCAAACCTGAGACAGCAGGCACCCATCAAACCTGAGACAGCAGGCACCCATCAAACCTGAGACAGCTGGCACCCATCAAACCTGAGACAGCTGGAGCAGAAGGCACCCATCAAACCTGAGACAGCAGGCACCCATCAAACCTGAGACAGCAGGCACCCATCAAACCTGAGACAGCAGGCACCCATCAAACCTGAGACAGCAGGCACCCATCAAACCTGAGACAGCAGGCACCCATCAAACCTGAGACAGCAGGCACCCATCAAACCTGAGACAGCAGGCACCCATCAAACCTGAGACAGCTGGAGCAGAAGGCACCCATCAAACCTGAGACAGCTGGAGCACTTTGCTCAGGAGGAGTGTGCCAAGCTACCTGTTACCAGGTGCAGAAGGCACCCATCAAACCTGAGACAGCTGGAGCACTTTGCTCTGGAGGAGTGTGCCAAGCTACCTGTTACCAGGTGCAGAAGGCACCCATCAAACCTGAGACAGCTGGAGCACTTTGCTCTGGAGGAGTGTGCCAAGCTACCTGTTACCAGGTGCAGAAGGCACCCATCAAACCTGAGACAGCTGGAGCACTTTGCTCTGGAGGAGTGTGCCAAGCTACCTGTTACCAGGTGCAGAAGGCACCCATCAAACCTGAGACAGCTGGAGCACTTTGCTCAGGAGGAGTGTGCCAAGCTACCTGTTCAAACCTGAGACAGCTGGAGGTTTGCAGACCAGGCAGAAGGCACCCATCAAACCTGAGACAGCTGGAGCACTTTGCTCAGGAGGAGTGGGCCAAGCTACCTGTTACCAGGCGCAGAAGTCTTATTGAGAGCGACAGAATACTTTTGATTGCAGTGATTTCCTCTAAAGGTTGTGCAACAAGATATTAGGTTAAGGGTCCCATAAATTTAGTCCATATGGCATTTTCATTTGTTTTGTTTACAATATTATGTTTAATAAAAAATCAAAAGCAAAGTGTGATTTTCTATTAAATATGGAAAAAACAATGGTGGATGCCAATTACTTCTGTCAGTTTCAAGTTATTTCAGAGAATATGGAGTTTTTTTTTTTTTTTTTTTTGAGGGGTGCCAACAAATTTGAGACTAATATGCAGATGTGCGATATCATTTTCAGGGCAGTTTTACTGTGACTCACCTTAGTATCTTCATGTACTATGAATTAATGATCTAAATGCATTGTAGAGGAGGGCTTTCTGTTCCAAGAGTTTTGTGCCATGTCCTTGTCTAAACTGTGAGCGTTTTTTAAAGTGAATTAGAAGCCACAGAACCGCCATTATAATGTGGTTGGTTTGTGGTTTCTTTTCATATCTTCGCCCGTGAGGTTCAGTTCAGGACAATTGTACTGCAACCCCCTGCATTTTTGTTTTGGGTTTCTTATTTAGATATATTATTACCTTTCTGTATTTATATTCATCTAAACTCCTCTACTTTTAGAGAAAAAAACGATCATTTAATCAGCGCTGTTTGACCTCTCAAATCACAGACAATGGGCTATTCCACAGTCACAGAATGATGTTGAGACTTTTTTTCACAAAACTCGGTCAAACAAAAACCAATGGTTCCCAAGTTAAACCCAATGCACAATGACTACTTTGAACTATTGTCTCCTGAAAATGTAAATCATAAAACTTTTACTAGACAGTGCAGAATGACGGTTTGCGTTGTCACATTTGACATATTCACTGTTCCAGGAACTGTATTTGTCAAATTTGTGAGATATTATTGGTCAGTGCCCGTCAAATTATTCAGTTGACCTCAGAGCAAGTTTATTCTAGTTATCTGTTTTTCAAATTTATTTGAAATTCAGCTTAGTTTGTCAGGGGTTCCAAAATTATTTCACAATCGTTTAGTTCTGAACAGACCCATTCTTTTTTGTTGTTCTGTTTCCTACCTGCAAAATAAAGTTCAGAATCTGTTCAAACCAAATAAAAATTCTTCCTTTTTAAACCTCTGAAATAAGAATTTTTTCGTTGCCTCTGGCTCGACATTAATTTACATCACCAATCGGTGCAGGTAGCTGCCTCTGGCTCGACATTAATTTACATCACCAATCGGTGCAGGTAGCTGCCTCTGGCTCGACATTAATTTACATCACCAATCGGTGCAGGTAGCTGCCTCTGGCTCGACATTAATTTACATCACCAATCGGTGCAGGTAACTGCCTCTGGCTCGACATTAATTTACATCACCAATCGGTGCAGGTAACTGCCTCTGGCTCGACATTAATTTACATCACCAATCGGTGCAGGTAACTGCCTCTGGCTCGACATTAATTTACATCACCAATCGGTGCAGGTAACTGCCTCTAGCTCGACATTACCTGCACCAATCGCTCTATTTAGCCTAGTTGGGTACATGCGTGAGATGCGACTGAAATTGGTCATCTTGTAATGACATGCATGCGTTCTCTGAATTAGGCCCACAGAACTAACCTTGCATCAGAGGCACAGATTCTCAATGTGTCTGTGCGCATTAGTCCAGCAGCCCCCAGCAGTTGTCTGTTGGTCGGTGTGTGTGTTAGGGTTGGGTGGTATCCAGTCTTTCCTGTACCATATCAGGTATACGGTACACAAAGGGGGAACTATTTCTTTCAACAACAACAACAAAAAATAAAAATGTTTGTTTTGGGAAGCAGAATTGTTTGGGGGGCAGCAGGGATCCTTTTCAAACTGTGTGTGTGTGTGGTTGTCTGTTAGTCTTCCAGCCCCCAGCCTTGTCCTCTTTGTCCTGTCTGTCTATGAGCAATCCATGTTCTCTTCTCAACACTAATGAAGAGTAAGCCAAGGTGAGAGACAGAGATAGAGCATGGTGGTTTCCATGGTAACCCCATTGGTTTGTGTGATGTTCCTTTCCCCCTGTTGATAGGAAGGACCCTTAACAGCTAGGCTGCTCCTCAAGTGGCACCCTATTCCCCATGGGACCTGGTCAAAAGAATGGCCAGGGAATAGAGTGGCACTAAGGACGCAGGCAGCCCTAGACTGGACTACCTGCGGTGTTATGGATAGAATAGGATGTGAATACCCACCGACAGACAGTCCATTATCTCAGTTACATCTGTGACAGTTGTTCGTTCCTGTTCTTCCTGGTTGTTCTACAGCAGCCTTTAACAAACTTTTTTTTGTGCCAGGGACCGATCGGCAAGGCATGGCCTTCTTCCTCTGGGGGGCCCTAACTAAAAACAAAAAGATTGTCAATCGCTTTTAAATAATACAAAAACTATGTTTTTATTTTATTTCCTTTTATTTTTACTTGAAATAAAATTGTATTTGTCACATGCCAAATGAAACTGGTGTAGACCTTAGAGGTGCAATGTTTACTTCACGAGCCCTTAACCAACAACGCAGAGTTAAAAAGTAAGAATGAATTAGCAAAAAAGGAAATGATAACACAAAGGAAATGATAACTCAATAAAATAACATTCCTGTTCGGTGGTTTTTGTATTTACTTGGCTGCCTTTATGGTCAACCTGTGCTGTCAGTGTCGTCTTCAGGGGCTGCCTATAATGGTCAACCTGTGCTGTCAGTGTCGTCTTCAGGGGCTGCCTTTATGGTCAACCTGTGCTGTCAGTGTCGTCTTCAGGGGCTGCCTATAATGGTCAACCTGTGCTGTCAGTGTCGTCTTCAGGGGCTGCCTTTAATGGTCAACCTGTCTGTCCGTGTCGTCTTCAGGGGCTGCCTTTATGGTCAACCTGTCTGTCAGTGTCGTCTTCAGGGGCTGCCTTTATGGTCAACCTGTCTGTCCGTGTCGTCTTCAGGGGCTGCCTTTATGGTCAACCTGTCTGTCCGTGTCGTCTTCAGGGGCTGTCTGTCCGTGTCGTCTTCAGGGGCTGTCTGTCCGTGTCGTCTTCAGGGGCTGTCTGTCCGTGTCGTCTTCAGGGGCTGTCTGTCCGTGTCGTCTTCAGGGGCTGTCTGTCCGTGTCGTCTTCAGGGGCTGTCTGTCCGTGTCGTCTTCAGGGGCTGCCTTCCGTGGTCTTCAGGGGCTGTCTGTCCGTGCCGTCTTCAGGGGCTGTCTGTCCGTGCCGTCTTCAGGGGCTGTCTGTCCGTGTCGTCTTCAGGGGCTGTCTGTCCGTGTCGTCTTCAGGGGCTGTCTGTCCGTGTCGTCTTCAGGGGCTGCCTTTATGGTCAACCTGTCCGTCCGTGTCTTCTTCAGGGGCTGTCTCTCCGGGCTGTTTGTCTGTGCAATAAAAAATAATACAAATAGTTTTGTCATATGAATGAAAGGTTCCATCATGTAGAGCAGTGGTTCACAAACTTCTTATAGTCTCGTACCCCTTCAAACATTCAACCTCCAGCTGCGTACCCCCTCTAGCACCAGGGTCAGCTGTACCCCCTCTAGCACCAGGGTTGGTGCACTCTACAATGTTGTTTTTTGCCATCATTGGAAGCCTGCCACTATCTAACCTCCAAACGAGCTTCAATGCCATACAACACTCCTTCCGTGGCCTCCAACTCAACGCTAGTAAAACCAAATGCATGCTTTTCAACCGACCTTGAATATGTGGACATCTGTAAGTACCTAGGTGTCTGGCTAGACTGTAAACTCTCCTTCCAGACTCATATCAAACATCTCCAATCGAAAATCATATCAAGAGTCGGCTTTCTATTCCGCAACAAAGCCTCCTTCACTCACGCTGCCAAACTTACCCTAGTAAAACTGACTATCCTACCGATCCTCGACTTCGGCGATGTCATCTACAAAATTTCTTCCAACACTCTACTCAGCAAACTGGATGCAGTTTATCACAGTGCCCTCCGTTTTGTTACTAAAGCACCTTATACCACCCACCACTGCGACTTGTATGCTCTAGTCGGCTGGCCCTCGATACATATTCATCGCCAGACCCACTGGCTCCAGGTCATCTACAAGTCCATGCTAGGTAAAGCTCCGCCTTATCTCAGTTCACTGGTCACGATGGCAACACCCATCCGTAGCACGCGCTCCAGCAGGTGTATCTCACTGATCATCCCTAAAGCCAACACCTCATTTGGCCGCCTTTCGTTCCAGTTCTCTGCTGCCTGTGACTGGAACGAATTGCAAAAATCGCTGAAGTTGGAGACTTTTATCTCCCTCACCAACTTCAAACATCTGCTATCTGAGCAGCTAACCGATCGCTGCAGCTGTACATAGTCTATCGGTAAACGGCCCACCCATTTTTACCTACCTCATCCCCATACTGTTTTTATTTATTTACTTTTCTGCTCTTTTGCACACCAATATCTCTACCTGTACCTGACCATCTGATCATTTATCACTCCAGTGTTAATCTGCAAAATTGTAATTATTCGCCTACCTCCTCATGCCTTTTGCACACAATGTATATAGACTCCCCTTTTTTTCCTACTGTGTTATTGACTTGTTAATTATTTACTCCATGTGTAACTCTGTGTTGTCTGTTCACACTGCTATGCTTTATCTTGGCCAGGTTGCAGTTGCAAATGAGAACTTGTTCTCAACTAGCCTACCTGGTTAAATAAAGGTAAAAAAAGATATATATAAAGATTCTGGTACAGGTGAGCCACAATAAAGATTCTGGTACAGGTGAGCCACAATAAAGATTCTGGTACAGGTGAGCCACAATAAAGATTCTGGTACAGGTGATCCACAATAAAGATTCTGGTACAGGTGAGCCACAATAAAGATTCTGGTACAGGTGAGCCACAATAAAGATTCTGATACAGGTGAGCCACAATAAAGATTCTGGTACAGGTGAGCCACAATAAAGATTCTGGTACAGGTGAATCATTTGTCTCAATAATTACCGGAATTATCTAGTTAAGTTTGGCCTACAGTTCTGATCAGCTGTGGCCAGACAAACCCTATCATCCAACATTGCACCCCATTCCCTATATAGTGTTCTACGTTCCACCAAGTCTGCACTCGTCCAGTTTCCAACACTAGTCACTGTCACCACACTGGACTGGTTAGATTCTCAATTGGGAATGCTGGGATATAAATACTACTGTGCCTGGCTCTGGCAGAGAGAGGTCTGTCCCAAATGGTATCCTATGCACTACTGTTGACCAGGGCCCTTAAGACTCTATATAGGGAATAGGAGTCCATTTGGGGCACAGGAAGTGTCCACATTTCTGCTGGGAACTGGGTGTATCTGTGGTGGCCTGGCTTTCCGAGGGGTCACTGGCTGGCTGACTGCTTTCTAGGGTCACTGACTGACTGCCTGTCCCTCCCTGTGTATCCATCGCTGTCTGGTTCAGTTTACTGCCACAGTTTACTCACACATCTGACTGACCAGTGTGCTGGCTCCTTCACCTACTGTATCACACACCAGACTGACCAGTATGCTGGCCCCTTCCCCTATCACACACCAGACTGACCAGTATGCTGGCTCCTTCACCTATCACACACCTGACTGACCAGTATGCTGGCTCCTTCCCCTATCACTCACCTGACTGACCAGTATGCTGGCTCCTTCCCCTATCACTCACCTGACTGACCAGTGTGCTGGCTCCTTCACCTACTGTATCACACACCTGACTGACCAGTATGCTGGCTCCTTCACCTACTGTATCACACACCTGACTGACCAGTATGCTGGCTCCTTCACCTATCACACACCTGACTGACCAGTATGCTGGCTCCTTCCCCTATCACACACCTGACTGACCAGTATGCTGGCTCCTTCCCCTATCACTCACCTGACTGACCAGTGTGCTGGCTCCTTCACCTACTGTATCACACACCAGACTGACCAGTATGCTGGCTCCTTCCCCTACTGTATCACACACCAGACTGACCAGTATGCTGGCTCCTTCACCTATCACACACCTGACTGACCAGTATGCTGGCTCCTTCCCCTACTGTATCACACACCTGACTGACCAGTATGCTGCCAAATTAGTTTGCTAGTTTGCTGCTTCGGTGTCTTTAGATATTTTTGTCAGATGTTACTATGGAATACTGAAGTATAATTACAAGCATTTCATAAGTCTCAAAGGCTTTTATTGAGAATTACATGAAGTTGATGCAAAGAGTCAATATTTGCAATGTTGACCCTTTTTTTTCAAGACCTCTGCAATCCGCCCTGGCACTGTCAATTCAATTCTGGGCCACTTCCTGACTGATGGCAGCCCATTCTTGCATAATCAATGCTTGGAGTTTGTCAGAATTTGTGGGTTTTTGTTTGTCCACCCGCCTCCTTGAGGATTGACCACAAGTTCTCAATGGGATTAAGGTCTGGGGAGTTTCCTGGCCATGGACCCAAAATATTGATGTTTTGTTCCCCGAGCCTTATGGCAAGGTGCTCCATCATGCTGGAAAAGGCATTGTTCGCCACCAAACTGTTCCTGGATGGTTTGGATAAGTTGCTCTTGGAGGATGTGTTGGTACCATTCTTCATTGATGGCTGTGTTCTTTGGCAAAATTGTGAGTGATCCCACTCCCTTGGCTGAGAAGCAACCCCACACATGAATGTTCTCAGGATGCTTTACTGTTGGCATGATACAGGACTGATGGTAGCGCTCGCCTTGTCTTCTCCGGACAAGCTTTTTTCCGGATGCCCCAAACAATCGGAAAGGGGATTCATCAGAGAAAATTACTTTACCCCAGTCCTCAGCAGTACAATCCCCGTACCTTTTGCAAAATATCAGTCTGTCCCTGATGTTTTTCCTGGAGAGAAGTGGCTTCTTTGCTGCCCTTCTTGACACCAGGCCATCCTCCAAACGTCTTCGTCTCACTGTGCATGCAGATGCACTCACACCTGCCTGCTGCCATTCCTGAGCAAGCTCTGTACTGGTGGTGCCCCGATCCCGCAGCTGAATCAACTTTAGGAGATGGTCCTGGCGCTTGCTGGACTTTCGTCACAACAATTGAACCACTCTCCTTGAAGTTCTTGATGATCTGATAAATAGGTGATTTAGGTGCAATCTTACTGGCAGCAATATCCTTGCCTGTGAAGCCCTTTTTGTGCAAAGCAATGATGACGGCACGTGTTTCCTTGCAGGTAACCACGGTTGACAGAGGAAGAACAATGATTCCAAGCACCACCCTCCTTTTGAAGCTTCCAGTCTGTTATTCGAACTCAGTCAGCATGACAGAGTGATCTCCAGCCTTGTCCTCGTCAACACTCACACCTGTGTTAACGAGAGAATCACTGACATGATGTCAGCTGGTCCTTTTCTGGCAGGGCTGAAATGCAGTGGAAATGGATTCAGTTCATTTGCATGGCAAAGAGTGACTTTAATGAATTATTTTAATCCCAGGCCCCCGTTCCGGCAGGACTTTTGGCTTTTGGTCGTCACTCATTGTAAATAAGAATTTGTTCTTAACTGACTTGCCTAGTTAAATAAATAAACATGCTCGCTCGCACCTTCACCTATCAAACATCCTGACTGACCAGTTGACCCCAGGTACAGTACACACACAGCTGACTGACCAGTTGACCCCAGGTACAGTACACACAGCTGACTGACCGGTTGACCCCAGGTACAGTACACACACAGCTGACTGACCGGTTGACCCCAGGTACAGTACACACACAGCTGACTGACCGGTTGACCCCAGGTACAGTACACACACAGCTGACTGACCGGTTGACCCCAGGTACAGTACACACACAGCTGAGAGGAGAGTCTTATGTCCAAAAATAAAACATTTAAATAAACTGTTTTTTGTAATTGCTCAGAACTGCTATTAGTCATTTTGGAAAAAGGCTCTTACAGATTGACTGATGCTCGTAATTGACACCTAAGTATTGTGATAATATCGTGAGGTTCCAGGTTCCTGCCCTATAATCCATAGACCCAGGCTAGTTGTTGAAGATAAAAACCTGCATAATCCCTATTGGACAGACCTACGTAACACAAATTGACCATCTGACCAAATTACTTGAGATTTTAGATCTGGGATAGCGAGATTAAAGTGTTTAGCTAATGTGTTGATTTAGTTATAATTTTAAAAAACCAGCCTCAGCCCACGTACCAAATAAGAGTAACTTGACTCGGATGACAGCGCTAACTTCCGTATTAGAATAGAATGTGGGCAACAACCAATGACAGCACTTAATACTAGAATGTGGGTAATAACAGCCAATAATGGCGCTGTATGTTATAATGTGGGTAAAAGCATGTCTTTGGTAACAGACAGATCTATGGTTACTGAACCAACTGTCAGAGGCATAGGTTTATTCAAATCAAGACACACAACTACATATTTTGCTGTGATGAAGTTTATTATCTCAAACTTTCTGGTCTATTTTGATTCTAGGCCTTTTGTCTAATTTTTTTTTTTTCTTTACCCCAAAACTGGTTTTGCAATTTAAGATGACCAAATATTACACAATTCGCTGTGTGCAATTCTCTTTCTCTGAACTATGAATATTGTATTGTACAACCATCTCATGATGAGCTTGGTGTGTGTTTGCCTTCCCCTCAAAGACAATGTACTGCCTTCAGTGGTTGCTCCCAGTTCTCCTCATCCCGAAACCTCTGAACCCGGCTTTATGGTTCAACCACTCAATGTTCATGGGCTTCTACCTGCTCAGCTTCCTGCTGGAGAGGAAGCCATGTACCATTTGTGCCTTAGTGTTCCTGGCAGCTCTGTTTTTCATCTGCTACAGCTGCTGGGGGAACTGTTTTCTTTACCACTGCCATGACTCCGCACTACCAGATTGTGCACACGATCCCAGCATTGTGGGCACCTAAGAGGATTCCCCCTGACGTGATGCGCAGATGGATCCTGGACAATATGTATCTAGGCTGTGAATAAAATCTCCCACCTGACACTGTCCATGTGGATAAACATAGACTTCATCCTGATTCTCATCCCCTCTGCCCTTCGTGTGCACTTGTTCACGTCTCTTAATGGATTTAAAAGGAATTGACTGGTGTATGAAATATGGTTACTCCCCCATGCATACACCAGTCCAATGCTTTTAAATGTGTTGGCATGTGTACACTTCCCAGAGAATAGCCTACCCTACCCTCCTCACTACTGCCCTCCACCCCTGGTTTTTTAGTGAATGTCGCCTACCCTGGCCTCATTGAATCTAAACGTTTGCATGGGTTGCCTTTTTTAGAGTTTTCAAAAGTCGTGTTAATACAGAAATCTGAAAGTTTCCAAAGGGTAGAAATCAAATGTGTTGTTGGTGTGAAAATGCTGACTATCAGTATAAGTTACAGTTGCAGGAAGGTGAACATGAAAATCCTGCTTCCCTGTTGAGCTTTGGACGTCAAGAGGCGAGTGATGTGAATCTGTTATCTAGAGTGCCTTCAGAAAATATTCATACCGCTTCACTTACTCCACATTTTGTTGTATTACAGCCTGAATTCAAAATGGATTAAATCAATAAAACCTCACCCATCTATACACAATACCCCATAATGACAAAGTTAGAACATGTTTTTAGAAATTTTAGCTAATTAAATACAGAAATATCTCATTTACGTAAGTATTCACAGCCCTGAGTCAATACTTTGTAGAAGTGCGGTTGGCAGCAATTACAGCTGTGAGTCTTTCTGTGTCAGTCTCTAAGATCTTTCCACACCTGGATATTATGCAATATTTGCCCATAATTATTTTCTAATTTCTTCAAGCGCTTTCAAGTTAGTAGTTGATCATTGCTAGACAACCATTTCCAGGTTTTGCCATAGATTTTCAAGTCTGAACTGTAACTCTGCCACTCAGAAACATTCACTGTCTTGGTAGGCTATTCAAGTGTAGATTTGGCCTTGTTTTAGGTTATTGTTATTGTTTTAGGTTATTTAATTAATATCCCAGTGTCTGGTGGAAAGCAGACTGAACAAGGTCTTCCTCTAGAATTTTGCCTGTGCTTAGCTCCATTCCATTAATTTTTTTATCGGGAAAAACTCCCCAGTCCTTAACGATTACAAGCATACCCATAACATGATGCAGCCACCACTATGCTTGAAAATATTGAGAATGTTACTCATTAATGCACTATTGTAAAGTGACTGTTCCACTGGATGTCATAAGGTGAATGCACCAATTTGTAAGTCGCTCTGGATAAGAGCGTCTGCTAAATGACTTAAATGTAAATGTAATTAGCTGTATCTATTGTCAGTAGGGGCGCGTGTAAAATCACTGAGGAGGCCAAGCCAGTAACAAAGCCATATTCCAACCTATGTTGTCATAATTGTGTGGTTTTGTTCTATAACCCATTTCTTCATATGTCACTGTAATATCCAATAAGGCCGTGACAACACACAGTGGCGGAATAAATCTACGACACCTACCTTTGTTTCATCACAAAACCGAAGAGCCACATCTGTCCGGTGAAGTCCACAAAGCAAATATTGCATGTAACAAACAGTTGTATCAGCTGCGGTATGGTCAAGCAAGTGAATGTTTTCCAGAGGTTACTAAACAACTAGTGATTTAGAACCACAGGGTTACCATGAGTCAGCACAAAGATTCCAGCACCTTTTCAACATCAAATCAACAGGGCTATACATGCTTTGTTTAATACACTGAAAACAAACTTAAAGATACCAAAAACAATTTAGTCCAATCAATGTTGCTAAATACAGTATAATGTGGTTGTCCAGTGTGTGTGTGTGTAAGTAAAACAAATGTTGACTCCCCCTATTTGTCATCAAGCTGAACGCGGGTCAAAATAAAACCAATTATGAAGGAAAGCCTGCTCATTAAAACACTTCACATTTCTCTTACGAATAAAACGTGGGTTTGTCTTAGGAACCTTAGTATTTCTAACGGCAACAACAGTACAACGGTCTCTTAAATCATTACAAAAAACACCAACCGCAGAATATTGATATGGAACATTTGTCAATATCAAATCAACCAGGGTAGGTTTTTCTGGGCATTTAAGATTTGGGTGAGTTAATCAACTGGGTAAGATTCATAGGATTACAAAACATGTTTAAATCATCAGACACCGGCTTTAGAGGTGGGTCTATAACAGCCAATCACAGTTATAGAGAGCAGAGGTGGGTCTATAACAGCCAATCACAGTTATAGAGAGCAGAGGTGGGTCTATAACAGCCAATCACAGTTATAGAGAACAGAGGGGGGTCTATAACAGCCAATCACAGTTATAGAGAACAGAGGTGGGTCTATAATAGCCAATCACAGTTATAGAGAGCAGAGGGGGGTCTATAACAGCCAATCACAGTTATAGAGAACAGAGGGGGGTCTATAACAGCCAATCACAGTTATAGAGAGCAGAGGTGGGTCTATAACAGCCAATCACAGTTATAGAGAGCAGAGGGGGGTCTATAACAGCCAATCACAGTTATAGAGAGCAGAGGGGGGTCTATAACAGCCAATCACAATTATAGAGAGCAGAGGGGGGTCTATAACAGCCAATCACAGTTATAGAGAGCAGAGGTGGGTCTATAACAGCCAATCACAGTTATAGAGAGCAGAGGTGGGTCTATAATAGCCAATTACAGTTATAGAGAGCAGGGGGGGGGGTTATAACAGCCAATCACAGTTATAGAGAGCAGAGGTGGGTCTATAACAGCCAATCACAGTTATAGAGAACAGAGGGGGGTCTATAACAGCCAATCACAGTTATAGAGAGCAGAGGTGGGTCTATAACAGCCAATCACAGTTATAGAGAACAGAGGGGGGTCTATAACAGCCAATCACAATTATAGAGAGCAGAGGGGGGTCTATAACAGCCAATCACAGTTATAGAGAGCAGAGGTGGGTCTATAACAGCCAATCACAGTTATAGAGAACAGAGGTGGGTCTATAATAGCCAATTACAGTTATAGAGAGCAGGGGGGGGGGTTTATAACAGCCAATCACAGTTATAGAGAGCAGAGGTGGGTCTATAACAGCCAATCACAGTTATAGAGAACAGAGGGGGGTCTATAACAGCCAATCACAGTTATAGAGAACAGAGGTGGGTCTATAACAGCCAATCACAGTTATAGAGAGCAGAGGGGGGGTCTATAACAGCCAATCACAGTTATAGAGAGGCCCTTTGAAACCTCAATATTCAAAGCAAGAAATTCCAACTGTTTACAAATAGTTTCAGACTTTGCAACACTTACAGGGAATTTAGTTTTTACATATACAGCCACACACCCACCTTAACTCGATCAGTGCGATAAACATTGTAACCACTTATACAAATATCCTTATCAAAAACAGACTTGCTGAGCCAGGTTTCAGGAAACACAATTACATCAGCATCAGTTGATTTAGCCCAAATCTTAACCCCATCAATTTTTGATGAGATTTAAATGAAAAATACCAAAACCAGATCTTGATTTAAAATCAGAGGGGGTTTGGAGACATTGCATATCAGGGCCAGGGTTAGGTTGCACGTTACCTAATATCTCCATCCAAGGCTTAGGAAAGGGTCTATTTAGCAAGCTAGCTACTGCAGGACATCAACACAAGCAGACCAGAACCTTTTTTCTTAAAAAGTTTTGCTGAGGAAGTTATTAGATTGATCTGAAGCCAAATCCAAACTGGCCTCCCTTGGGTGGTGTTTTTCTTCACCAGGACAACTTACAGTTGAGCTCAGCTCAACGCTGATTGGCTAATTCTTTGAATATATATATATATTTTTATCAAGGGAGGCCAAATTTTTGCGGGCATCAATCAATCAAATGCTACGGCAACAACATCTTATACTCTTTTTGTCCAGACAGCATCAGATACATGAGCTACACATACCGAGACAGAGGGGGCGCTGTTTCCCTGTCCAGACATCATCAGATACATGAGCTACACATACCGAGACAGAGGGGGCGCTGTTTCCCTGTCCAGACATCATCAGATACATGAGCTACACATACCGAGACAGAGGGGGCGCTGTTTCCCTGTCCAGACAGCATCAGATACATGAGCTACACATACCGAGACAGAGGGGGCGCTGTTTCCCTGTCCAGACAGCATCAGATACATGAGCTACACATACCGAGACAGAGGGGGCGCTGTTTCCCTGTCCAGACAGCATCAGATACATGAGCTACACATACCGAGACAGAGGGGGCGCTGTTTCCCTGTCCAGACAGCATCAGATACATGAGCTACACCGACCGGGACAGAGGGGGCGCTGTTTCCCTGTACAGACAGCATCAGATACATGAGCTACACATACCGAGACAGAAGGGGCGCTGTTTCCCTGTACAGACAGCATCAGATACATGAGCTACACATACCGAGACAGAGGGGGCGCTGTTTCCCTGTCCAGACAGCATCAGAAAAATGTGCTACACATACTGAGACAAGGGGGCGCTGTTTCCCTGTCCAGACAGCATCAGAAAAATGTGCTACACATACTGAGACAAGGGGGCACTGTTTCCCTGTCCAGACAGCATCAGATACATGTGCTACACATACTGAGACAAGGGGGCGCTGTTTCGCTCGCTAGTGATGGTTTCTCGAGTGAGATTCAGCCACTTGCGAATTGACTGAGAAGACTAATTGACGAATGAGAAATTATTTTATTAATTTTTATTGGTCAAATATTTTAGGAAGCCCGGCCTCCTTTGGTATCCATGAATACACTGTCTATTATATTTAACCGTTTATCAATGTTAGTCAGTTGGGAATCGTTTCCCATTTGTAGAAATGATCGCCAACTTGCCAAGATATCATAAATATCTTCTCGGTAATCTGCTTAAGTTACTGATAGTCAGGCTGATGGGGTTCTTAATCATGTTAATTATGCTAATTATGTTAATTAATTCACCATTCACTACAACACAATTATTTCCCCTGAGGGGATAAATAAAGTGGTATTGAAATAAAGATGAGTGAAATATGTTAATGACTGAGGTTGAATGTATGTTAAAGTAGGTCCTATAAAGATTTGTTTAATGAACTTGGTAGGCTGTAGTAAGAAAAATAAACGATAGCCTACCGTAGTTTATTCCTCTATATCTATATGTATCTGCTCTCTCCATGACAGACTCACCAGGTGAAAGATATGATCCCTTGTTGATGTCACTTGTTAAATCCACTTCAACCACCTCAGATGAAGGGGAGGAGACGGGTTAAAGAAGGATTTTTAAGCCTTGAGACAATTGAGACACTGATTGTGTTTGTGTGCCATTCAGAGGGTGAATGGGCAAGACAAAAGATTGAAGTGCCTTTTGAACAGGGTATGGTAGTAGGTGCCAGGCACACCGGGTTTGTGTCAAGAACTGCAAAGCTGCTGGGTTTTTCTACGAGCAACAGTTTCCTGTGTGTATCAAGAATGGTCCATCACCCAAAAGACATCCAGCTAATTTAACACAACTGTGGGAAGCATTGGAATCAATATGTGCCAGCGTCCCTGTGGAACGCTTTCGACACCTTGTAGATTCCACGCCCCCAACGAATTGAGACTGTTCTGAAGGCAAAAGGGGGTGTAACCCAGTATTAGGAAGTTGTTCCTAATATTTGTTAAACTCAGTGTAGGTTGAATGTCATTTGTAAAAAGCTGAACTCTGAGACATATATTAGTTGCGGAGCCTAACTGATCATGAATTAATTAACCCCAAAAATGATAACTTTACATGAATAGGATAATAGGTAATGTGCTCATTCTGGTTATTCCTCTAAAGTAGTTGGTTGTTGAATATTGGTTAATAAAGTCCATAGAAATTAGATGGACATCACACCTAAAAATGTCTTGTGTTAGACGATTTATTTTTAGATCCGTCTCTAATCAGTTTGCTTGTCTCTTCCCCTGAAGTCTCCAATGGGATCTGCTCCAGTAAGGACATCCGGAACAACGTGACCAACCTGCGCTCCTTGGAGAACTGCACGGTCATCGAGGGCCACCTGAAAATCATCCTCATGTTCAAGACCAAGCCCGAGGACTTCAGGGGTGTCAGTTACCCAAAACTGACCGTGGTCACAGACTTTCTGCTCCTGTTCAGGGTCTACGGTATGGAGAGTCTCAAAGACCTCTTCCCCAACCTCACCGTGATCCGAGGAAACAACCTATTCTTCAACTATGCTCTGGTCTTCTTTGAAATGCTGCAGCTCAGGGACATCGGTCTCCATAGCCTGATGAACATCACCCGAGGAGCGGTGAGGATCGAGAAGAACCCGGACCTCTGCTACCTCTCCACCCTGGACTGGTCCAAGATCCTGGATACGGTGGAGGACAACTATATTGTGTCAAATAAGAATGACAGGGAGTGCGGGGACGTGTGTCCCGGGGCGCTGGCCAAGGGGAAGGCTACCTGTCAACAGACCACCATCAATGGGAACTTCAACGAACGTTGCTGGACGCACAAGCACTGCCAGAGAAGTAAGACACTGGGCTCTTTTATTATTTTTATTATTATTATTTTTATTATTATTATTATTATTATTATTATTATTATTATTATCATTATTAT